>NW_015166450.1:284951-293754 GCF_001447785.1 Gekko japonicus | reverse complement strand
TCTTTCCCTCACTTTCTTAAGGAATTACTTATTGAAACCCTGTTTCCATTCTGTTCTCAGGGCATTCAGAAGAATTCAAAGTTCTGAAATTTTATGTAGCTAATTTCCTTACTTCTTCCACCTGTATTATGTTTTATTCCAAGGCTATCTTACCTTTCTTGCACTTTGTCCAGTTTCCTGTCCATTACCTATCCTTATCTTTGCCCTGGTCAGTAATCTAGGATATGGCAGTTTGCCGAGAGCCTCTTGAAGAAAAGCTGAAGGTTATTATACCCACTAAAATTTACTTATCTGTTATGTCATGGATTTATCTTCAAAAACATCCCTGAGAGTTGTTAAAGCCTGGCCTCCCTTGGCTTAAAGAAACTGTACTTTACCAGAAATGCTTCAACTCCTCTCCCTCAGGGATTATGTCTCCTATTTCTGTTAAATGGACTGGCCTCTAGTGCTATATTTTATCTCTGAACAAAGCAACAGAACTCCATTTTCTCTTCTTGTGTTTTGTTCTCAGATCAGGCTTCTGGAATCAGGTGAACTTAAAGCCACTTACTTATTAATTAGGTCCATTTTGTTACAATAGCATAAGTGGGTTTGTACCCTCTGGTGTTACTATAGTAGAACTTTGCAGTTGCACCACCATGACCTACTGCCTTTTGCTTGTGTCACTAACAACCTCCAAATGGCAATCAGTGAACCGAAGGATACATCAAAACCATTATGTTGATAACAGCCACCGTCAGAGGATGCATTGTCACATTGTCACACAAAGCTGTTTCATGGCACAGTGTCAGCTATCCGCCATGTTTTGCTTGCTCCCTTCTCTGACCCTGGTGCTACGGCGCATGCTTCATAGCTTGCTCGCTGCTCTGCCCGCTTGCCGTAAACAGCGATAGGGAGATGGTGAGAACCAGTGCTGCCAGACTGAGTTATCTCTCTGACCTTGTGACGGAGGGGGAGGGCTTGCATTCCACCGCTGATGTGAATCCTTCGGCTCTCATGGGGCACTGAGACTCTCCCGTTTATTATGTAACCTCCCGCTGGGAGAATTCCCCCGTGCGCGCTCAGATTTCATTTGCTTAGCCATTTGCCTCATCCTGCTATATGTAGGGATGTTTCTGCCCTATTGTCATTCCTAACAATAACCCTGTGGACATGGTAACAGACCTGTAGTCTAATAAAGCATAACGCTTCCCTGGAAACATGTGTGAAGATTTACTTGCTGTTGAACCTGACACACAGAAAGTGGAGTTTATTCGAGGGTGGGAAGGGAGCTTACAGCAGCCAGAAAGCAGAAGAATCAGCATTTAGCTGAAATAAAGTATATGCATGACAGAAAAGAAGAACAAAATTATCTTGGATTTCAATGAGAGGTGTGTAACAGAAACCTTGGTAAGGGTCCATTTCTATTTTTACTCACTCAAAAGGGCCATAGCTTTAAATAGCCCACACTGTGAGCAGTTAATGCTGCAAAGCTATTTTCTAAATATGGATGTGACTGAATTTGGTGACAAGTCTTATTTAACTTGAAAGTTCAAGTCTCTTTCTGGTTTATCCATTTTTGAGGTGAAACTGTAATGATCTTTCCCCCCTAACCACTCTCATTAACTTCTATCAAAATATTATTGTTAAAATTGATACCTAGCTTTACATCAGCTATAAATAGATGACATTCTGCAAATGGCAGAGGAATGCCATGAAAATCCCATCAAAGAATCAAACAAAATGGAAAAAATAGCATATTTTTAATAGGTGGGAAAATAATGCTCATGAAGAATACATACAAAACTAAAGAACAAAAAATGACTGTGATGACCCTTTTCACTCACTTAGGCTGCGTTCACACTAGAGGCTTGCTGCAACCTGGAAACCAAGTCCTATGAGGAAAGGTTGAAGGAGCTGGGTATGTTTAGCCTGGAGAGAAGACAACTGAGAGGTGATATGATAACCATCTTCAAGTACTTGAAGTGCTGTCATATAGAGGATGGTGCAGAGTTGTTTTCTGTTGCCCCAGAAGGTTGGACCAGAACCAATGGGTTGAAATTAAATCAAAGGAGTTTTGGGCTAAACATTAGGAAGAACTTCTTGACGGTTAGAGTGGTTCCTCAATGGAACAGGCTTCCTCAGGAGGTGGTGGGCACTCCTTCTTTGGCAGTTTTCAAACAGAGGCTAGATGGCCATCTGACAGCAATGCTGATTCTGTGAACTTAGGCAGATCACGAGAAGGGAGGACAGGAAGGGTTCCATCAGTGCATAGTTTTTACGGCCCTTTCTTACATGCTCATGGAAATGGTGACAACCACTTTGGATCCAGGAAGCAATTGTTCTCCAGGCCAGTTTGGCCAGGCAACCTGGAGGCTGTTCCCCCCCCCTCTTCTGGGCACAGAGCAGAGGTCTCTGGGGGTTGGGGGGAGGTATTTGTGAATTTCCTGCATTGTGCAGGGGATTGGACTCTGATGACCCTAGAGGTCCCTTCCAAATCTATTATTCTAATCTGGGTACACCTCTAATTGCACTAGTTTAAAGTGTCGTGGGGCAGACCAACCAAACAGCACACCTTGGGGCAGTTTCCCCACATGCTGGTCTGGTAGTCAGGCATTCACATTACTACAGCACCTCAGCCATGGAGTGTGCAGCCCGGTCATTTTTGTTTTAATGCAGGCAGGTGCATGTACATATGTGCTCATGCACATATGCACATATAGGCAGCAACCAGTAGCAGAAATGGATCTGCAGTTTCAGACCTCCCTTCAAGGTTCCTTTCATGGCAGGAGAGCTCAGATATCTGCAAAAGCAGAGTGGAAATGCTGGCATCCATAAACACAAGCCGTACCCCAGTGCCTGATCACTGCACTTCCAAAGCGAGGCAACACAGGGTGCAGATGACTAGGGCATAGAAGGCAGATGTTGCTGTCTTATCATGCTCTTTAAATATAGAAAGGTAATGCTACTATATCACGGCAAACTGCTCATGTGACTGCAGCCTTAGAGCGCTTACCACTCTTTTAAACCTCTCTCTCAGGCTCTCGGTTACAAGTAGGTCAGGATGTCACAAGCTACCCTTCTTATCCCTTTTAAAATATACAGAGAGCCATGACCATTTCACACCTCAAGTCCTCTCTCTCAGTCTCAGAGACACCCACAGACATGGTAGCCCCACCCCTTTTAATAATCAGCCCTCACTCACACAGAGCTATTGGGGATGGGGCTCAAACACTGTGTTCACATGCTGTCACCATTTATTCATATCCTATAATATATGTACAGACCAAGATATTAAATTAGGTGTATCTCTCTGTGTGATTCTTTCCAACAAATTTAGAGTCCAATGGCACCTTTAAGACCAACAAAGGTTTATTCAAGGTATGAGCTTTTGTGTAACATCGTTTCACTTCCATTGAACTTTTGAACTGAAATCCTAGTCTTACAATGGGGATCCTTTAGTTACAAATTTACTATTTTCAGCCTGCTCTAAGCAGCTGTTCTGCACAGTTCTACTCAGTCAGACATTCTCTTCTCCTCCCCCTCAAATCCTAAGCTGCCAACTCCTCTGCTACTAACTCCTAACTGGCATTTTTCAACTGATATTTTCCCTTTCAGACTTTCCTTCCAGGTCCCTCAACATTATGCTAGCTCTCATTAGTTGCTCTTATAGAGACAGGGAACCTAGCCTGCCTGTCACAATGACATATACATTTCTGTTTTAGGCAGTGCGTGAGATTTACGTGATCTTCTATGTGTATTCAATCATAGAAAAACCTCTTCTGTATTACAAGCAGAAGAACGGCTTGTTGAGTTTATGTGCATGTGCAATGTTAACATTTACTTCCAATTGCTCGCAATCATAGTCACACACAGTAGTTGAAAATGCACACTCTTTCCCTTACCACTTGCTGATATATGTTATATATGTGTTTAGAAGGCTGCAAATGGATGTGGATGGTCTATCTAGCATTATACAAATTACAATTTAGGACTAGATGCCCTCTGATTAAGTTAAACTATATATTTCACCCTCTGGTTACTTAAGATACATGAATTCCATTCCTGATCTAGAAAAGGAAAGCATGCTGATCAACTCTTTCCAGAAGAAACATAGGAAAAGGAAAAAAATGTGACATCCTTTCCCCACTAATAAAATCAATGGTTTATACGCTATAGTCTAAAAGTAGTTGAGGTGTTCGGACAAGATGAAGACAATGGGACAAGTAGATGGCAAGGCACTTTTGAGTGAGTTAAATATATTCTTAAAGCAAACACCCAAAAGGCAGCTGTAATTACACTCCATTCCTCCATGTATACACTCCATTCTCCTGTCAGCACAACTGAAATAAAGGTCATGAAGAGAATTTCCCTCTGGATGTGACAAGTAAATATGAACTATTTACTAGCAATCAGAAGTAGTCACCTGGGAAAGAAATTAACATGGGCTGGAGGATGGACAGAAAACTGTCAGCTGATCAAAAGGCTGCTTCAAGTAGTTTATCACTGAATACCAATTGCTTGAACTTAACATCATACAAGGCATTGGTGTATTAATGCATGTGATGCTTAGGTAGCGTTCTACATTCAGAACATAATCCTAAACATTTTTATTGAGGGTTTGCTCTTCAATATCAAGCTGTATTGCATGATATTTATATATGACTCTCTCTCTCTCTCTCTCTCTACATCAGTCTTGGCTGATCTATGATTGTAACAATTAAAGATTGGCTGATTGATGTGGGGTTCCTTCTGAATATATCCTCAAAGCTTTGTTCATTCCAGTGATGATCAAAGGCTATCAAACTTTGTGACTGAGCAAGGAATGACACTTTAGGGAGGGGGGCTGCACTGAACATTAAAAGCCACAAATAGTTTGAACTAATTATAAAGTAATTATCAGTACAATTTTATTAAGTTATGTGAGCACCCTCTGCAGCTGGTTTGCCTCTGCTGACCTCCACTATGGTGCTGTACCTGAAGAGGCTGCCCAGGCCTCGGATCCAGGCATCCAGCCCTTTTCCTGAGAGACAACTTAGCTGTCGTTTTATTGTCTCCCCCTGACATGTATTCCGCTCACCTCTTGAGCCTAGGTCAGTCCTGCCCCCATCCTTCCCTGCCTTTTAGTCTGGCCTAGTCAGGGTGTGTCCCTTCTCCTTTCCCCTCATCCAGGTGCCCGTCATTAGTCTTCATCTGAGAGCTCTGATCAGCTGCTAGAGATTCCCTGTTATGGTGTAAGTAGGCTGTTGTCTCAGAGCCAGCAGCTGCCAAGAAAATATAATATTAATTCTGAATATAAAGTGACCTGACGAAGCATTGAGGGAAACAGATTGTTTATCTGGGAAATCTGTAGTCACATGGCAATTGTTGGAAGCGGCAGCAGCACTGCATGATGCAAAATAAAGAAACAGAAAAAGAAGAAGCAAATTCGTGGACTGTAATTGGACTTGAATCATTTTTGTACAGTGAACATTGGTGGGTTGCTTCCAGTGTCTGGTTGGGGGGGGGGTAGTCCGCCCAGTTTCTGCACGAGACCTTAAATCCTGGTTCAGCTCTGTCCCTGAACTTATATTCTACACATATACGTGGATTCACCCCGTAATTATCTCAGGGTATTTTTACATTCTACACTACCTGAGTTCACCCCTGTAATTATCTTGGGATATTTTTTGTTTCCGCATTACACTGAGGTCACCCCGATTTTTCCCCACACTTGTACCGGGATAAATGGATGCTGTTATAACCAGGGATAAATGCAAGGTATTGTGTCACAAGTTGAACTCTGATAAACCCAGGGATGAGATCCAAGTGTGGAAAGGACCCAGGTGAATTTTCCTTGTGAGTCTGATGTCACTGGCTTGTTCCTGAGCCTTTCCATAGACTCCTGTAACTGCAGCTGTCTTTTCTAGACAGAGCACTGGGGAGATCTTTTTCAGGGGTCTGTAATGGGGACCCCAGAAATGTAATCTGCCCCCAGCTTGGAGAGATTGTAGAGGACCGGGCAGCAGGGTGAGGTTCCCTATGTGTTTGGTGTATATAGGTTGCAGGGGGTCCATTCTATACACTATTGAACCTGCACCTGACATTTCTCCCAAAAGCACTTCCCTGGGGGCACCTTCTTGGGGGGGGGCATAACTCAGACCCTGTAAATCCAATCTTCACCAAACCTGGAGGGCTGATAGAGGAGAGTCAGTTGGAGCGTCACTGTCTCTAGCTTGCTGGGGAGTGTTCTACTGCATCACGAACCTCACAAGCCATACTGGTTCATTTGGCACCTAAAAGATTGTGACGTTTCATGGCTCACCAACAGAACATTCCACAAACCATGAACCAAAATGAACCGTATTTACCTGGTTCATGCCAGTCCCTGGTAATAATGCATAACTTGGTTTCTGGTCTTTCTCCCTCATTAATCGAGTCCATTCCTGATACTGAATGACTGTGTTGAGGGGAGGAGATAAATGGGGGTCATGCCTGGCAATCATTCTGGTGATCATCCTCATGCTCCAGCTTTTACTCATTCAGCCACAAGTCTTTGCTACCATCTTCTTATCTTACAATTTTTCTGACTCAAAGGTCTTGAATATTCAAAATCCAACTCTCTTACAGGCAATCACTGCAGCTAAATATTTAGTGCAGTCCTCGTCTTCAAGGAAAAACTGGACAATTTTTTGAGATGATAAATTCACAACCACTTTTGTTTGTGCACATATCTTCTCATTTCAATCAGGAACCTGTAAAACACCATGAGTATATAGTATTGTTGTTTATAGAAGGTATGCACAGATGAGCGTATGAAGATCAGACGTCAGGAGCATGGGTGTGAACCTGATCCTGAGAATGTATATAATCTTTGCCAGCTTTATCTTGTAGTTCATTGAAGCATGGAATTAGCTTAGACTCTTGATGCCATTGGCACTGTCTATCCTGTGTCAGTACATTTTTACTTAAGGCTTCCATGATTCAGTGTCTGACATTACAGGTTAGTGGGGAAGACAGCACAAAGACTTTTCAAATAGCTTACCTTAGGTTGCCATGCTATTTTTGTAAAGCTTTGGAAATAGTTCCGGGGGGGGGGGGATAAAAAGGGAAGCTATTGTTCTTTCTGAGGATTGTTTTGTTTATGTGTTTTGTGTGGATGTGTATGTGTAAGGTTTTTGCTATAATGGATTGAAATGGTCCCAACTACTTTCTCTCAAAGCTTTGTGAATAAGACCTATTTCCAAGGGATGAATCATTCACAACTGCAAATGGAATTCAAGGAGATTAAATTTTTCTTTATGAAATAACTTTTCTTATAAATATAGTCCTACTCATCAAAACATAAGAATTGCCGTGCTCGGTCAGACCATCTAGCTCAACATTTTCTCTTCACTGACCACACAGATTCTGCAGGAAAGTTCACAAGGGAGAGGAGGAGAATTAAATCAATCTATTTTTGTTACTCCCCGGAACCTAGTAATTACAGGTATAATGTTTCTGACCATGAATGTTGAATTTGTGATTATCATTTAAGTTTGATTTTGTATTTCTTAGCCATTTAGCTTGTCACATCAATAGGGATAAGTATGGAGATAACACCAATACACAATATAATATTAGTGCCAGGAAGCCTGATGGGTGACCACATTGACTAAGCCTCACTTACCTGACACAGCTTTTTCAGGGGATGAAATGGGGAAAGGAAAACCATGTATGCTGCTCTGAGCTCCTTTGAGACAGGGCTAGATAAACTGTACAAGTTAGATAAAATATCTAGTTAAAATCAAGCTAAATAACTGATATCATAGCTACCAATCATATGTACATGATAAAGGCCAATAGAATTCATTCCCTCCACACATACCTCTATGCTTTGATTGGCCTGCTGTCAGAAGCAGCCAATCGGAATGTGCGGTTCAGGATACCAGAGTCCCTATGAGCCTCAGACTGAAGCTCAGCATGTAGTCCATAGTCCAATACATAACAAATGGCTTTCAGCAGTGATGATTAAATAGAACCTCCATAGTCAAAAGCAGACTACTTCTTAGTGCCAAATGCAAATGAGGGAAGCTACCAGCTTCTCAGAGGCAGAATGTTGGCTGATGAGCCCCTATGCCTATCAGACTAGGTACACTGAGCCTTCATCCCACAGTGTACTACTACAACAAGAGTAGTGTGGTGCACTTCCTAAACATTTAAAACATCCAACTCACATTGTGCTTGTTTTGGGGTACAGAGAGCATGGAGTTGCCCCAGAACTGGAAGACTGACAGTGAGGACTTTTCGGTAAACAAAGTTTTTATTTTCATAGGAATTCGACATTTAACATTCAATCATTTACACTTTCCATTGTTTACCCCATTCCCGTTTCCTCCTTTCCCCTCTGTGGCTTCCCGCAATGCTTCCCCCCCAACTCCACCTTGCTATACTTCATCCATTATATCATTTTCTTATCGTTACAATCTCAAGATAACATCATTTAACTTCTGCATTATATCCAGCAATCCAATCTCCATCCCAAGCAAATAAAAGCATTATTTCCTTTTGCACTCTAATTCTCAATGAATGGTGAAGTGAATCAAGCTCAGGCAGCTCTTAACCAAGTGATTTCAACTTTATTAACAAGAACGATCCAACAACATAACATAGGAGCTTAGAGCTCCTTTTAAACATCCCAGGCTGGGAAAGCCACGCCCAGTAAAATGGCAAGAACCAATCATATTTACATGATAAAGGCCAATAGAATTCATTCCCTCCACACATACCTCTATGCTTTGATTGGCCTGCTGTCAGAAGCAGCCAATCGGAATGTGCGGTTCAGGATACCAGAGTACCTATGAGC
>NW_015166450.1:207424-284923 GCF_001447785.1 Gekko japonicus | reverse complement strand
AGTCCATAGTCCAATACATAACAAATGGCTTTCAGCAGTGATGATTAAATAGAACCTCCATAGCCAAAAGCAGACTACTTCTTAGTGCTAGATGCAAATGAGGGAAGCTACCAGCTTCTCAGAGGCAGAATGTTGGCTAATGAGCCCCTATGCCTATCAGACTAGGTACACTGAGCCTTCATCCCACAGTGTACTACTACAACAAGAGTAGTGTGGTGCACTTCCTAAACATTGAAAACATCCAACTCACATTGTGCTTGTTTTTGGGGTACAGAGAGCATGGAGTTGCCCCAGAACTGGCAGACTGACAGTGAGGACTTTTGAAACATCCAAGAAAGGTGTCTAATGCTCAGAGGGGTATAATAAGATGCAATGGAAAAAAGGAGTAAGCAAGATATTTAATTTGCTGAAGAAAATCACAGTTACCATTAAAGTACTTCCTCGTAGCCTTGCCACTTGTGTTCTGAGCATCAGGAAAGTCTAATATGCTCGCCATGGAAGAGCCACATGAAAAACAGCACAAAAGTTGGCAAATCTTTACATACCAACTGCCCCATACATGAACTTGCTGATGCTCAACTAAGATCATGCTGCTGGTCTAGAAAAATCCCTGTATTGGGCCAAGAGCCACAGGAGAGGTGATATAGCTGCTTTGCTCAGTGGTTCCACTCTTGGGCCAAAGTTACCCAGTGGCTGGGAACTAGGGTTGCCAGGTGTGACTTGGGAAATATGCCAGAGTTCCCTGTGCTGGGAAGGGCAGAGCAAAGCACTATAAGAGAGTGGGAGCAAGTGCTGCTGGTGGTGCTGCTTCTGATAGGATTTGCATGCCCAAAATATATTTAAGTGTCTAATTCACTCATGTCTCTCTCACTCTCCCCCATGCTTCCATGTCTAGTGATGGCTATAAATTTACTGATCCCAAAATTACAAAATAGCTAGCAAACTAGGCTGGGTGTTATTATTAAAGAAGCAAAGATGGGCATTTTTCAGAAATGTAGCTTACCTAACAGTAATTTTGGAATTAAAACAAACTTTCTTCATCATTCATGAGATTGTATGTGTGGGATGAGGGAATGTGGTGTCAGTGTACATGTGTGGTAGCATGTTATAATTTATTTATTTATTAGTTTGATTCATACCCCGCCCTCGCTGCCCAAGGCAGGCTCAGGGCAGCTTACATAAAAATGCATATATAAGTTTGTAGTGGGCATGAAAAAATAATGCTTGAGCCTTGCCTTCAGAGGAACTGATCTCAGCAGTCTGAAGATCACTGGTAATTCCAGAACTCCAATCCCCACCTGGAGGTTGGCAGCCATAACCCTTGGCCACTCACTCACTCCCTCACCCCAACGCACCTCATAAAGTTGTTGACTCAAACACATTGCTGAGCAGAGGGGGAGAAATGAGGGCACGCACCCCTCCAAGTTTTTAAAGTTAAGACAAATCTCAGAACATTCCAGCCAGGATATACCAAAACTGAGCTGAATATCGGGCTGCTGAAGATGTAACAGGAGAAAAGCAATAAAACTAAACCAAATCCGAATAGCAGTGTTCACAAGACCAAGAACACACAGCTGGGATACTGCTGAGCCCAGCTGAGAAGCACATAAAATACACACTCAAGCACTCATGCTGTATTTGCAGAGCACCACAGAGTCAGGAGACCACTTCTTTCTTGACCAGCCACGCCCACTCTTCTCCTTCTGGAAAAGAGGCTCTTTTTCTTAAAGGCAAAGGCACCCCATATGGTCTCAATAAGTATTCTACCACAAAGATCTGCAGAAGTTGCTGCTGACAGGCTGTGTGTGAGTGCCAGGCAATTTACTAATTAATGCATCTTTCAAAATCTCGTCAAGAATGCCTCTTGCCTTTCTGTTCTGTAGTGAGGGCATATCTTTCAAAATCTCATCAAGAATGCCTCTTGCCTTTCTGTTCTGAAGTGAGGGCACAGGGAAGGTTGCAGTGATGAGAAAAATCTCTGCCGCCATTTGTCCACGCTTGGAAGAGCCAACCAGAAGTTGAAGGTTGCACAAATAGCTTTTTTCAATGGAATAAAGTGGGAGGAGGGCTGCCAAAGTCTTCCAAAGCCACCTCACCTCTGCCCCCCCACTTTCCCCACCACTGGTCTCTGCCTAACCTTAGGTGGAAACACGCCTTGTATTCACTGACACACACACACACATCCCATTCACAAGCCCCGGAGATGAGACCACCCTCAAAGGAGAGCCGCCCACCTACTCGACTCCTGAGAGTAATCTTCCTCCACATTCCAGGTAAAGCCAGAGGGAGGGGCAGAGCGGCAGGAAGGCCAGCAGCAGCAGGGCGCCCTCTGAGGAGCAAGCAAGTGGAGCAGCAAGCCAAGCAGGGCTTTGGCCACTGAGGGAGGGGAGGAGTGGCAGGCCGGCCAGTGTGGCGCCCTCCAACGATAGGCTATTTACATAACATTACTTCTTGATTGGTTACTTCCAGAGCCCTGGTGGGCTATTGTTCTAAGGCTTCAAGCTCAGTCCATTTCTGGTAGAACAGTCCTGGATTGTTTCAGTCCCAATACATAGCACCAGGAAAAATATATTACCCAAGAGACTAACACAGGCAGAAAACCTGAGGCTACATTAAAACTGGGGAAAGGAATGAATCATTCCCTTTGACAATGTACTAGGAAGTGGTTAAAGAACAGGCAGCATAGATTAAATGGGCAATTCACACAGAGAAAGGAGTAAGCAGAAGGATCCCTAAGAGATCCAGTGTGGAGATGTGGTTAGAGTGTCAGACTAGAGTCTGGAAGAATCAGGTTTGAATAATCACTCTGCCATGGAGGTTTGCTGGGTGACCTTGGGCAGTTGTTGTTGCAGTCATATTAGATAGTTCAGTGAAAGGTCAATGAAGGTCCCGTTCACATGAGGCGATTTGGCCCGGGAGCGGGACAGTTCAGGGGCGGATCAAACCGGTGCGATCATACCAGAACATCTGGGAAGCGTCGTGATACCGTCCCCGAACTGGCCCTTTCCTGGCAAAATGCGCCTCAACTTGCAACCACCTACCTTGGTGGTTCAAGTGGAAGCGGCGTGTCAAGCCGGGCATTTGATCGCCTGCGCGTCTTTGCGCCGGCACAACCCCGGGCCGGAGCCGAACTGCGCATGCTCCGACATGCGCAGTTCAGCCGGCTAGGCGTCCGACCTGTGTTTTCTCCCCAGCGTTTGATCGCGCCGGGGAGAAAAGGCACCGCGGCCAGGGGATCCGTGGGATCCCGCCGCGGCGTCTCAACGTTGGTGCGGCTTTTAAAAGCCGCGCCTTAAGAGGCTTTTCCCCTGCCGTGTGGCAGGGGCCGAAGTATGCAGTGGTGGTTTTTTTAAACAGCAAATTTCTTTCTAGAGGTTAATGGAAAATGAACTGAAAATAAAACTACAACATAATTTTTTTTAAAAAAGGGGAGTACTGTATGTGTCCCATTCCATGAATGAGCTGGAAGATTACAGAAATAAAAGTTTTTCTGTCCTGTTACTGGGATAGAACTGGCTACATTGCTCCTACCACCTAGTTATCTTCCTGAGTAGAGATGTGCAGCAAAAAACAAAGGTGGGGTTTTTTTTGAGCAAACAAATATCGGTATTCCCAGTTTCCCAGGTTCAAGGTAATGATATGGTATTCGGATCAGCTGGGGGGGGGGGGTTTGTTTCATTATTTTTCAGCTCCATTATTCCCCATGTGGAAAATTTCCAGGGGTCTGAGGTGGTGTTTTTAAAAGGTACTGACACCAAAATTGCAGGGTACCTGCTGGTGCCATAGTCTCCAAATTTCAAGTCAATTGGATCAGGAGTTCTGTGGGTCCTGAACAATGTGTCCCCAGCTGTCCTCCATTGTTCTCTATGAGGGAAAAACAACAACAACATGGGAAATATAAAACCTACGAATCTTCCCCCATAGGAACACCTTTGCAAGCTATAGCTAAGCTGAACTAATGTAAAATTAGAGAATCTGAACCTACCTAACACATGAGAATCTGAAACTATGTAAAATGTGAGAATCTCAATGTAAAATGTGAGGTTCCACACAAAAAAGAGAAAGTGAGAGAAACCAACTCTAACAAAGAAAGAATTTTAAAAATAACCACCTGAAACTCATAGAATCTTTCCTAAAGCAGCCTGGCAAGCTGATACCAAGCCCCAGGAGAAACAAAAACATGGGGCAGTGGGGAAAGAAGGGAAAAAAACTGTCCCAGGAGCCTGCAAATCTGCACATTCTGGCTTCTGATATTCCCAGTTAATCATGAATTTCCAGGATTTTTTGGACCCATGTATTGGTATCCTGAAAAACCCTGGATATCTTTGGGAGACTGAAATATATCTCAAAAATATTGAACACCCATCCTTATGCCTGAGTCCAAAAAAAAAGTTTCTGTCCAAGGCTGGGGAGTATCTCTTGTATCTAATTTCTCCTCCTCCACTCTTTCAGTCTTTCATGTTCAAGTTCCTACTGCTCCTCCCTCATCCCGTTTCATGGATATAGCCAAAATACAAGGGAGCAATTGCTGTTTGTAACTGAAAAGATCATGGACGATGCTTCTGCAGGCCAGAGTCAGAGCTGATTTATTATCTGGATTGTACTATAATGAATTAATCTATGTTAAAAGGATAAATCGTTTTTATATAAAATGGAGGTAAGATTATCTAGTAATATTTTTACTTGCATACTATATCCAATATGAACTACAAACACTGTTGAGTTGTACCGCTTTCTACAAGATTGATGATCTGATATAGGAAAGCTAACTAGATGGCTAGGGCTTCTTAACTACACACCTATATCTGAATCATGAATGAAACTGTGGCTCAATGGAAGAACATCTGCTTGGCATGCAGAAGGTCCCAGGTTCAGTCCCCAGCACCTTCAGTTTAAAAGGGATCTGGCAGAAGGTGATGTGAAAGACCTCAGCCTGAGACCCAGGAGAGCTGCTGTCAGTTTGAGCAGATAGAACTGACCTTGATGAACTGATGGTCTGATTCAGTATAAGGCAACTTCATGTGTGTTCAATCACACAGACCAAAGATTCAGACAGACAAAAGAAACATCATGTAATTTACTTATGGAATTCCTCTGCTATTATGGTGCACAAGTCCATCAAGAGCAGGGTTGCCAGTTGCCTTGGGGTGGGAGATCTTGCAACCCAGCACCTGTTTCCCATCAATGCTCTGGTGGCTGGTGGGAGAAAAGTTAATTTTAAAAATCACTGTCAGCATGATGGTGTGATATCACTTCCAGAAAAACCAAGGATACCATACAGTGGCTGCGGTCACACAGAACATTAGCCACGCAAGAGAGACGGAAGACAGGCGGAGTTTCCGGGCGTGATCTCACTGGCACATCTGGGAAGCATAGCGCTTCCGTGGCACAACTGAGGCTTCCCGCCGAAAACACGCAGCAAAAAACCAGTACCTCGGAGGTACTAGTTTCCGGAAACTGCGGGGCAAGGGCAGGCGTCTGATCGCGTTTCCGGTGGCATCCAGTGCCCGCCCATGTCCCCTTGCGAAAAAGGGTTTTTTTCCCCCCAAGTCTCTGTGGATGCGCACACGCACCCAACGGAGCATGTGCATTTGTCGTGTACACAAAAAAAGAAAAGCAGTTTGCCACACCGCGTGCTTCTTCGTTGCGCGCAGGCGTGTCCTGTGATTGGCACCTCTCCCTACCCACGGAACCTCCACGGTACCTCCACAGAACCTCCACAGGCGGTCTGATCGCTTAACCGTGCATTAGTTTGCCCCGGGGCAAACAGCCACGTTTCCCCCCCGCAGTTTCCTGCCCGTGTGACCGGAGCCAGTATTTGACAATTCCTAGAGCAGTGTTACATCACTGGCTAGCAACCTTAATCAAGAGCTATTAGACACAATAGCAACATTGAATCTTCACTTTCACAGATAGTTCTGAATATCATTTTCCTATCATGCCCTTCTTTTGAACTTCCTAGAAGCATTTGGATGGTCTCTTCTTGAACAGGATGCTAGATGATACATCTTTATTCTAAGCCATTAATAGTATTGATTTCTATTTTTAAAATTCTGACCGATAGATGGTAGTTGCTTATATTGTTATTTTTACATATGTTTTCAACTATTATTTTTATAAATATAACATCTTTATTTATGAAATGTTAATAAAGTTCTCCTGAAAAAATCTCATTCATAGATTGCATTTCTCCTTGGCTTCAGATTTTTTACATTCATCCTGCTTTGGTTCTCCATCATAAAATATTGTTGCTCAAATTATCACAAAAATAGGCACATATTCTACCTTTCAATAATGCAACAAAAATGCCTCCTTTTTTAGCTACTGCACACTGCATAAGTACTCTTCGAGAGTCCTTCATTTGGCAGAAATAATTAGTTTCACTTTAACAGAGCAACTCTTTGCCTTCAAAGAAGATATTATATTTGCCTAATTGCATTTGAGTGCTAAACATTGTAAAGGATAATATTTCCTGAGAATAGCTTTTCTCTTGTATCTTTACCAAGCAGAAGATTTGCTGACTACAAAAAGGGTCAATAGAATTGGCAAGTAATTTGAATAAATGATCAAACATTCACAAACCATTGAGCACAAAGAGCTTTCTTCATACAGTTGATATCTTTATCAGTTATTGTCAATAAGCATGCAATGAACACTGAAGCTCACTGCTCAGTTAGGTCAGAGTCCAACCAAGAATGAACCTAACTGTTCACTAGAACAAAGTCTGAGCCCAGTGGAACCTTTAAGGCCAACAAAGTTTAATTCTGGGTATAAGGTTTCACGTGCATGCACACTTCATCAATAGTAAGGATGTCGTGATATGATGTTATAACCTTAGCACCTTGATCAAAAAAAACATCTGGCCTGGCTGTTTTTGTTTGGTTTACATTGTGGCTAGTTGCCAGAATACAAGAGGAAAGACTTTGTTCCAATATAGTCTAATGTTTTTAAACTGTATACTTGTGAGAATCTTTTGGTTCTACGTCCAGCTCTCTAAAGTTATCAGACTCTTTATTATTTTTCACATTTATATTCCACCCTCCTCATGAACGGGCTCAGGGCAGATCACAATTCGCACTTAGGCCTTACGGTATTACAAAATAGTAATAATAATAAATTAATTAAAACAATTAAAAATTAAAACAATATACATCAGTTTATACTGTTCTCAATATTGGTGGGCTGAAATCCAAGATTGTATAGTTCGGGCTGCATAAGATGGCATCCTTGGTGGGGGGGGGCTTTTTTCCTGGACGTCCGTCACCTCACCCAAAGGCCTTGTGGAACAGCTTCATTTTGCAGGCCCTGGAGAATGGTAACAGATCCCACAGGGCCCTGATCTCATGTGGGAGCATGTTCCACCAGGGTGGGACCAGGGCAGAAAAGGCCCTGGTCCTAGTTGAGGCTAAACGAAAGTAGAGTTCCAAAAGTTGGCAACTCTACTTCTAGGTAATATGGCTTTTACATGTTCCAGGGAGCTACTGCACAGTGGCTCGAGGGATCTGTCTGATCCCATCGCCGCACGTCTATTTTGCTGCGGCTCAGAAAAGCCGCGCTTTGGCCATGCTCCTCCCCCCCGTGCGACCGGGGCCTAAGCATAGAATAAGATTAGAGTATCCTTTTCTTTTGTCTCAGTATCTGACTTCTGATCAGAGGTTGTAGTATACCTTTGCTTTTAAAAGAAGTTATGAACAAAATTTATAAGTAACTGGGGTTTTTTAAAGTTATAAATGAATGGTTGTCACAATGGAGATGTAATTGACTATGAAACCTCAGCACAGGTATAACACACTCTACATAAAGTAAAGAGAGAACCAACATTTCTGATTTCTGTAGGTCATTTGCTGGAACAGAAGACACATGATTCCTCCCCCCTTTTAACTCTGTATATCATTATTAATTACATAGCAGTTCCCATTGGCTTGCTTAGACACTTGCATTTAAGCTGCAGTGACTTCTTGCATGGAGCCAGGCTACAAATGCACTGTAGTGCCCTCCCCTTAATTTTTAGCTAAGCAAACAAGAAAACAGTAGATGAAACTGATGGAGAGCTTAATTGTATCAATCCATCAAGCTTTAAATTTGCTTTCCTTCAGAATTTGCCTTTAAATCCAAGTAGTGTGATGGCAAGACATCAAGTTTAAAATTCTCCAACTGTCAAATGCTGTTTTACTAATTACCTGGCTTCCAAGGCAATCATACAACCGTAATCATTCACCTCATGCCTGGAAACATAAGTCTTGTTCTTTTGATGAATATTTATAACGCAGTGTAAAGCAGTCTACTTTCTTTTCCCTTTAGGCAAGACAATTTGGAGTTCATCAATATGTATTATCAAGGACTTTTATAAAAGGCACTTCAAAGGAAATTCATCAGGCATTCCTTTTGTCTTGATTTCTGTTAGCCTGATACTTCCTTCTGACAAGTATCAATAAATTATCCTCTGATGGCCAGAAACTTGATGTCTTATTCAGAAATTTCCTCACACAGTATGGTTTGGCATTAAATTTCCAAGAAATTATTATCATCTGCCCACTAATGCAAAGGCAGAAAATGCAGTACTGAAATTATGAACAATAGTAGTAATATTTCTACAGTATGCCAATTCAATGTCCATTCATTTTTTTAAAAAAAATAAAGTTTTCATGGTAGTGTATGAATTACATTCTTGCTACCAGTTTGTAGTAACTCTGATTCCTAGACAACAATCCCCACAATAATCATACGAATCAGAGGCTATCAAGCTCCAGATGTACAATAAGCAAATAAAAATCAAATTAATGCAGGGCGTTGGGTTAGAGTTGTATTGGAATTATATTTCTCTTTTTCCCTTGGTAAAAGAACACATATTGATAGCCAATAAAAAAGGTTTGGACCTTAAAATATAATTAAAGTTACTCCTCTAACTATAGAGCAGAAGAGGAGGACATGATGTCTACATAGCTTTTTTCTAATTCTAAAAAAAGAACTCCGTTTGCTTTAAATTTACCAAATAAATATGTCCAAAGTAATTATCATGTGGATATATAAGAAATAGAATAGATTTTTACACATACAAATACAAAATTATTGGGGAAAAATTCAGAAAATTATAAGAGAAGTTGTAAATGTAGAATTGCCACTTAAGCCCGAAATCTACTTGTTGAACATGATCCCAAAGGAATATGGTTATAATGAGAAGTATGTGATGATTTATATTTTGACTGCAGCTAGAATCCTTTGGGCTAAATATTGGAAGTCAGATAAATCACCACAAAGAGAAGAGTTAATATATAAATTAATGAATGTAGCAGAAGTCGATAAGCTGAATGTAATATTATACGGGAAAGATGAAAAGGTTTTTGAAAAGAGGTGGTCGGGACTGTATGAATGGATGGAGAAAGAGCGAAATAATAGACTCTAATGGTATATTTATTTTTGTATATGTTTCTTGTTTCTTGTTAACAATACAAAAGCTTATAAATAAAACTTTTTTAAAAGGGAAAGAAGAAATAGAATAGATTTAATTTATTTTCTAATGATATGAACATATTTCTAAACTTCTATGCCAGTTTTGGATTGGATGCTTTTTACTCATAGTAGAAGGTTCTGTACAAGAAGTTGAGTGTTGTCTTATTAAAAATGCAAGTAAATTCAAACGTATTATTCCATTTGTGAAGAGCTTCCACAAGGTCTTGCACAAGCATGCACCGTGCTACCCTTTACAGCAATATGAGAATGTTTGCACAAGTTTCTGTGAAAGCTCTTGTGGTAATACTGGTAATATTTGTGGAACAGTGTGGCTATTTTTTTCTTTCACTCTCAGTTCTTTGGATCCAAATATAGTGATTCATAGAATAATACCACACAAAAAGATGTTTAAATGTTTTTAGTCATGTGTAAGTTAATTTAATGTCAATTTACTCTGCGATTAGAATTCTTGTGGCTATGGTAAAATGATAGTACACTATGGGTTTCTATGAACTTCCTTATCATGCAAGACAGGTGGTTCAGGTTTAAAAATTCACTTCATTCACACAGAGTATTCTGAATTCTTTGTACATTTTGTACAAGTATAATGGATACTGGCTTTGTAAGATGTCAGAACCTAGTGTTTTCATTTAAGTAGATTTACACAACAAAATGTATGAGTCTTTAACTGAACAACAATTCATCTTTGGGGCTGTGTAGCATTAATCTAAATCTTTCTAACATTTTAAAAAAATTCTGAGCATGATTCAGCTACAGGTTGGACATAGCAGTCACACATGAAGGATTCTGACATGACAAAATAGAATACTATTTTGCCCATTTCTATGTATGCAACTACTAAGGTTAGGATAATTAGCCACATCACTGATACTGACCCTCTTACAAGTGAGTATAGTTATGGTAAAAACTAAAGTTTTATGGCTAATAGCCCTCACTCACTGGAATAACCTCTCTGAAGAGGTACCAAATCTATTTTAAAATCTGGAAAGAGATGTAAAACATTTCTTTTACACCAGGACTTTAATTGAATAGGGTCTTACTGACTCTTCTTGATGATGGTGGTGGTGGTGTATCCTACTAGTTCATGCACAAAACATAATGTTTTCTTGCATTCCTGTGTGTTCCTGCAACCCTCAGGGTCACAGGACTGGTACAGAGGAATAGGTGCATGTGTCAGGGAAGGCTGGAGTGAGAAGGACAAGAGAATTAAATTGCTCCCTCCTCCCTCTTTTGCAAGTGTAGCTCTGCTGAGGAAAGGGATTGATTTCATCCCCTTGTCCCTCCTCAATCCAACTCACCACCCAATATGGCTGATCCTCTGCATAGATCCTATAACCCCAAAAATGATCATTCCAAGGTCTGTAAGGGGATGCAGGAACACAGATTCAACAAATCTCAGTGTCCCTTCCGTGCAGAGACGGATGCATACACAACCTTATTGTCTGGCTTGCTATGACAGACCCCTGCTTCTTCTTCACTATGAGGCAGATTTTTCCCACCAAAATCCTTACTTCCCTTCAGGTACTGAGCTAGCCCCCCCCCCACCCCCCCCCCCCCCAGTAGCGTGATAATACTTGCGGCTTTATAAATCTGAATGTCCCACCCTGTGACAAAATCTAATTTGCCTTTTTCCCAGCCCAGGAACTTGTCAGGAGAAAATTGGAGCCCTCTTGTTAGATCCCTTGAAATAGCACTGGAGACTGTGTAAAGTAAAGGTAAAGGTTCCCTTGCTTGAAAGCCAGTCGAATCCGACTCTAGGGTTGCGGTGCTCATCTCCGTTTCAAAGCCGAAGAGCCAGCTCTGTCCGAAGACGTTTCCATGGTCATGTGGCCGGCATGACTAAACACCAAGGTGCATGGAATGCGGTTACCTTCCCACCAAAGTGGTACCTATTTATCTACTTGCAATTTCTCGCTTTCGAACTGCTAGGTTGGCAGGAGCTGGAACTAGAGACGGGAGCTCACTCCATCTTGCGGCACCTGGGTCTCGAACTGCTGAACTCCTGACCTTCCACAGCCTGCAGTTCAGCGTCTTAACCACTTGAGCCACCGCAGCTCTGTGTACAGTGTACAGTGGACAATAATAAAGATTTTATTTAATAGGCAGGGATGGTATGAGGCAGGAAGGAATTAGAAAGGCTGAGGTAAATGTTGTTGGTAAACAGTATATATTTCAGTTGACAGACAAGATGGTGTTGTAGCAGGTAAAGATGACGTTATTTTTCGAAAGACTTGGTCACGGGTTTATGAATGGATGGAAAAAATCCAAAATGATAGATAGTAATACAAGCATATACATATTAATATAAAACTTGAAATGAAAGGTGGGTTCCTTTATGTTTATTTGTATGTTTTGTGGTATTGTTTATGTGGTGGTTATGTGGTGAAATTGAATAAAGAACTATAATAAAAAAGATGGTGTTGTAGCAACTTATTTTTACAAATTCTTAGTTCTTATCAGTGAGAGATGATTGACTAAATACTTAAGTGTCAGTTACAATGTTTCTGTATATAGTTTCCTATTAACTGTCCAGGTTTTCTGGAAAGGTCACTCTTTTAGTTTATCAAATTCTTTGCACTTTTCTGAAATCACAATGTGTCTTCTTTCCCCTGAGTAGTCTATGGCCTAGCATCTAGCATTTGCTCTACTGTTTTACCAAACTCACATTGGAACAGAAATTCCCCTCTACATTGCATGCCACTTTCAATTTCTTTGATTGTCGCATTTTATGGCAGTGTCCAGACTGCATGCCTGTTTCACTTCCTTTGATCTCTTGGTTTTATGGTAGCCATCTGTATAGATTTATGGCCGTTTTATGGCTGCTCAGGGGTGACTCTGCAGTCAGTACTGCGTTGGCCCGGGGTATTTGAATGTTGTTTTGAGCTGAGTCTGTGGGTTTGGTAAAACAACAGAGTGAATGCTAGATGCAGAATGGGCCTATAACTGTTTCCTTTCACTACAAACCAGGGACTGCCTCAGTGCCATTTCCCTGTATAAATCGACAGGACTTATATTTTTTCCCTGAAAATAAAATCCTATTCCTTTTGGCCTGATTAGGAGCTTTAGCCCAGTTATTTTTTACCGACATCTCAAACCTCAGTTTTTGGTGTCTGTGTGAAAATGTGCTTCAGCTTTAGCTGCCACTAGACTCTGAATTCTTAGATGGAATTCTTTCTCAGGTTACGTTGAACACAGCTAAGACTCCTTATTCAAAAGGTGAACCTGTCTGATAGTCTTTTAGTCAGACTCCTCAGGCATCCACTCCTTTAGCTGAACTTTTACTTTACGAACAGTAACTGCTGCTGAATTCAAATCAAATTCCTTTCTCCCCTCAGCACACAGATGAGTTTATATTTCCCTCAGCTGGTGCTGGCCAGTCCCTCAAGCTCAACATTCTAAAGCAGAGTTAACTATTCACCTCTCTTCTCTGATTCTGCTGCAGTAGAAAACAACATTTTAAATGTAGTTTGTCACACTTGAATTTAGTTTTTACAACTGGAGACCCACAAAAAACTTGAGGGGAGGGTGCATTCCTTCCCCCATTGCTTCCTTCTTCCCCCCCTTCTATAACAAACTTCCCCCTCTTCCTTCCCTCCTCCCATTATCTGACAACCTACACACCTCTCTCTTGACCCCAGCCCTTCACTGTCAATGTACCTCTCCCGTTCTCTGTCAACCTGCCTCCTTTCTATCTCTCCTCCCTCTTTGCCCCCTCCCCTTCTGTCAGCTTATCTCTCTCACTTCCCCCCTTCTCCACCAATTTCTCCTTCCTCTTCTCTATTAACCTACCCAGTCTCTATTTCTCCTTCCTCTTTCTCCCCTTCCCCTTATCTGTCAACCTACTCCCTCTAACTTTTGCCCCACCCCTTCATCAATCTCCCCCCTTCTCTATCAATCTAACCCCCCTCTATCTCTCCCTTTCTTCCTCCCCCTCCCCTTATCTGTCAACCTACCCCCTCTCTCTTTTGCCCCCAACCCTTCTCCATCATTCTCCCCACTTCTTTGTCAATGTATCCTGGCCCATTTTTATTTTCCCCACTCTCTTCTCTGAGAGTCCCCCCCTTTCTACCCCCTCTGCTTCTTCTCAATATCCCCCATCACTCTTTCTCCTCTGTCCTTACTTTACCAGCCACAGCTGCTGCAGTGCCAGGAAGCCACTCTGGGCCCTGAGCAGTTTCCCTATCACCAAGCCAGGCCTGGCCACAGTGGTGGCAACTGGCCCAGGTTTGCTAGGAGCTGACCCAGGTTTGCAGAGCCTCCTGGAGGAAGGCAGTGCTGTGGCTGAGCCCGGAGAGCCTCCCAGACACTGGCACTGCAGCAGCTGGGCCCGGAGAGCCTTCTGAATTCTGGTGCTATGAAGGTCCCCCAGGTCTGCAGGAAAATCTGTTCAGCATTGGTATGGCCCTGATCAGCAGATTTCAATATCTGCCAGAGGGAGCCACACATCACTTTTCAATATATAGCTGAATTATGTGTTAATTGTTTTATTAAATTTTTACACCAATTTAGAAATATTTATATAGATAAACTAAATAAGTCCATACATGGCCATGTGACATTATGAAACTAAGAGATCTTTAAGCACCTCCCCTATAGAGTTTGCCTTCTCTTTGCTTTGTAACTTACTTATGTCATGTTAGTTTGCACAGATAACCTGGATATATAGATGGGGATTGAAGAGGCATATGCATACTTCCTGCATTTAAAAGCCATCTTGAGCCACCATTTAATGATAGGAAGGGCAGAGCACAAATATTTAGTAAGTAAATAAATTAAATAAAAGTAGCTATTATTCCACCTGCCATGCCATGTTGCCTACGTGACTTTTTGGAGGCCTATTAGAATTCTCTTCATATCTAATTTGTACCCATCATACATAAACAGATTTAATGTGGGCTAAAGTACAGTGTGTGTGATTGCCACTAAGAAAATCTGAGAACCCATATTAGCATGGGGAGGAAGTAAAGTATTTGTTAACAGAGATAGATAATTGAAACTCTGCAGGTTGATGACTATCAATTGCATGGTGCTTAAACAGAAAAAAATGGCTTGCTTGAGTTCATTAACACTGTGTACCATCCTGAATTGCCAAACTGCTGTGCTTTGATCTCAGTTAAGCTGGCCAGTAGCCAATTGAAATTGAGGCCAACTAATTTTCTCAGTCACCCTATGGATAAAAATACTATTTTCTTCTGGAACCCCACATTGCTTTCCACTAGGTGAAAAATGCATAATGTATGTTTAGACTTGAAAATTAGTATAACTGAACTGCCTGGTTTATGGAACTTAATGTAATATCCTGAACAAATGTTTCATATTTGTTATTTTAACGATTCCTTGTTTCTGTGTGTGTGTCTCTTTAAAAGTTTGGTTGCATGGTAAGTAGACTAGAGTGCTTGAAGAGACAAGTGTGGTGTGATTGGTGATTGACAGAGAGGGGGAGGGGTTTTGGAAGTGGTTTTGAGTCGATGAATATGTATATCTGTCAAGAGTGACAGTTACAGGTTTGACCGTTGAAAAAGACAGTTGTTAAGTTAGTGGAGTTCTGAGTTCGGTGAGAGAAGCAGAAGTTTAGTTAAGTTATGTGTATGAAAGAAGTGAGAAGCAGATCTGTGTGTAAGCAGTTAAGAACAGCCGAGGTTGTTCTGAGAGAATAGGAAAAAGTAAAAGAAAGCTCAATTGAAGAGTTACAAAGTTACTTGAAAGATTCCTGTCAATAAGGGAGCAGATTGTGGGTGAAACACCAAGCATGTGTTCAGTATTTAAACCGTACTAGTTACATTGTTCTACTCTTTTATATATGAATTACTTCAATAAATCTTCTTTTATTTAAGTATATCAGCTCTGAAAGAAATACTTCCCAGGACCACATAGTTCCCCATAAGCCTTACACTAGACCTACTAGTTGGCCACGCCCACTACAGCCAAAACCTCTGGGTGCGTGGCTACAGAGGGATGGCCTGGAGAGTGACCCCCCCTCCCCAGCAACTCCACGGGGCCCTGGAAGGATCAGGGAGGCATTTAAATGCCTCCCTGTGCCTTCCCCAGCCTGTACAAGGGCCAGCTTGCCCGGGCAAGCCAAGGGAAGGCATGGGGTGTGGCCTAATACGCTAATGAGTTTCTGCTGTTGGATGTGGCCTATTATGATAATGAGTTCCTGCTGGGCTTTTTCTACAAAAAAAGCCCTGAGGCTGCACATACCATTAAAATATTAGGGTGTGTAGTGACTGGCGCAATTTCCAATGTCTGTAGAAGCATAAAAATTAGGTCACTGATACTCAGTCACTTCCACCTTCTACTCCAAAGGAAGAGGGGAGACTGGCTTCAAGGGATTTTCAGAAGTAGAGAATGTTAATCAAATTGTTATGATAATTTCAACAGGTGAGATTCTCTGCCATTTTGTTCTTTTATGATTTCATATGATCAGCTTAGATAACAATTGTATGTCTGTAAACCGCTCTGAGCCTCATGAATAGGGTGGTATATAAATCACAAATGTAATGTAATGTAATGAACTCATTGTCATCAGTTTGGGGTGGCTTCATTTTTGTTGCTATAATTTTTTCAGGCATTTTATGACATTTATTGCACTTATTATTTATAGCTAGTATTATGTTATTTGTACTTCATATGCTATTTATACACAGTTCATATACGACTGACACAAAAGTGATGTTGACAAATGCATTTTTTTTTTACAGAAGAACTTTGGTACAAAGAAAGAGAAATATGAAAATAAAGTCTAAAGAAAGAAACTACATTTTCACAATGTAAGCCACTCTTCTTCATCAAGCTACCCCAACACACACACACACACACACATACACACTCTCTAGGATATGATTTGCAAAGATTTCCAAGCCCTAGGCATTATTATTCCACCAAAATAGTTAATTACAGATCCAGTCCCCTCAGCTCCCTCTTCAAGGTCCAGACAATTTTCTTGTCTGCTGAATAAAGCACAGTCAAATAGGATGTCATCAGTCTGCCCAAGATAATCTGAGAGTCCATGGGGGGATAAAACACAATGGTCTTCCAGGGTAAGAGACAAGAAATATATTATTGTTGTTGTTGTTGTTTATTTGATGCTTTTTACTCATAGTAGAAGGTTCTGTACAAGAAGCTGAGTTACCAGTTACTTTCCTGTGTATATGTGTGTATACACACACGCGTGCATGCTAGAACTCACCATTAAATTATGAATCATGAAGTATTAGTAGTCAGTGACAGAATTTGCAGTCTGCACAAGCCACATGGCACAGTGGAACTACTGGGGCAGGGGTGGTGGTGGTGCTATTGTTGAGGAAATAAAGTTCACATGGAGACTTTTTATCTTAGCTGACTAACGTAAATCCTTCACTGTAAGGAAATCTATTCTAGATTTGATTAGAATCTAGAATCCTTGGATGGATGGAGATACAGGAACCACGTCCTACTCTTATGGTAGAAAGATGAAGGGGGAGAGAGAGAGTATGTGTTAGTGGGGAGGAAGGAGGATTCCCCGAGCGTATCAATCTACACATCAAAGGGATAGCAGAAGAACTGTAGAAAGGAAGGATGCCTAAGGTACTGATACATCTATCTCTCTGGCTCTCTATAGTTCCCTGTCAAACCATGCTTCACTTTGTTTCTCACAGTTTGTCATAGAAGCTGGGGGGAGGGGAATTCCTTTAGTGGGGAGGAGTGTGTGTGGTGTGTGTGTAAATGCTCTATCTTAGGCTGTGGTCACACAGCAAGCTAATTGCAATTTGTTCCCACTATAAGATTTGTTCATGAATATTTTTTTCCGGATTGGGATGATCATACATCTCTCCCCGAACCACAAGCATTGCACAACGAGGCTCTGGGCACAGTCTAGATAGTGGTGTGAGTTTTTTTAAAAAAATTGCTTTGCACATGCACATATGCACACAGCTGAATCACCGACCTCACCTGGACTCGCCGTACTCCCTTGTTTTTACAACCCCTCCTCCGAACAGCGAACAAATAATAAATAATACATGTTAGATGCTTTTCTGTTCTGCTTGAGGAACAGTTTGGAGTAAGATGATTCCCTAAGTATTTTTTTAAAATATATACATTCCTAGGCTTCATGTTTGAACCGAGGGCCCCCTGGAAACAGCGCCAGCAGCTTGGACGGGCAGAAAATCTTGGTGTCGTGGGGAGAGCCGGGGACTATGGGGCGGCCAGGAGAGGTGCTCTTGGGGAGGCTTCACCTGGGAAGGCATCAGCTACCTGGAGAACAACAGTTCCTCTGTCAAATCAGCATTGTGCAGCTGGCCAGCAGCTCCTTGTGCTTGGGCTCCATGGTGCAGCGCCCCTGGCCTGCCAGGCAGGCAGAATGCAGCCGGCCCCTGCGTCTCTGTCACCTACCCACCCACCCGCCTGCCAGCCAGCCTGCCCAGCCCTTCCTTCCCCGCCCGCACACCTCCCCCCGAGCAACTTTCCATGCCGCCTGCTGCTGCCCATCTCCATACAATGGGACCAGCCCCGGCCCAATGCTGCTGGCAAGCTGGGTGCACTCCCCAGCACCAGGGGCTCCCTGCCTCCTAACACCGCAGCTGTATATGTGTTTGAACATTTAAATATTGAATTTGTTCAGTGCAGGATTGCTCATGCACTCAAAGGAGGAAGCTGGGGGGGTGGTCAGACGACCTAATCGCAATCATTGCGTGAGAGATGGATGTCCAGATTGTCGAAATTGTGGATTCAAAGCACAAATACCCAGAAAGGACTTGATTTTCCCGGTGTCGGAAAACCCGCTAGGGAACCAGGAGGATTGTGCGACTGAGCCCACTTCGGTGTGGGAGGCGGATGCGGCATGTGAGCAGCAATTTTAAATGCGAGAACAGCAGTGAAACCCAATCAAAATGACTGTGTGACCACGGCCTTAGACAGTAGAACATTTCCCTCAAGATGTGCCTCTCCTATTCTCAGGGAGATGTCCTTGAAGCTTCCAGTGCCAGCCTGTAATAGATAGTGGGATCATATATTCCCATGAGAAGGGTGGCTTAGAGATGCGGGATCCTGGCTGTGTGTGATGTGACGTATGTGTGGGGTTTAGGAGGGGCTACAGTTGAACTTTCTATATCTATGTATGTGCCCGCCAAAATGCTTCAGAACTGACACAGTATTGATCATGCCTGGAACCTGTTCTACTTAATAAAGCTTGTACAGCCAAAGACAGTGTGCTTAAGAGTAACTGGGCCAGGGAGTCTGACATTCCTCCTCTGAGGCCAAGAGACAGTGCCAAGTCCTTCACATTCAACAGTTAGGAGTTGCTGGTACTTGAGCCATCAATGTTAGATTAAAAGGACATACCAATAAGCTAAAAGGAAATCTAAAGTCCAAACAAGACAAGACTTTTGGAGATACATGTCTGTAGCTACCTGTTTTGTTTTGTTTTGTTAAAACAGTTACCAGCCACATGGGGAAAGGGCACTGGTTTTGATCAGGATGCAAAGGAGCATCCTCCCCCTTTTAAGCCACTGTTTTGACGTAGTTTCCACTCTGTCTCTGCTTTTCCAGCATTGACCTTTGGATTTCTGTATGGCCTTGGCTGAATAATGGTTAGGATTTCTGCCCTCATGGTATCAACCTTTGGACACCTCCTGAGCTGGCCCTGGCTCCACCTATCAACTATGACCCTCGTACAGATCAGGAAATTATTTAACCAACACAAATATTCTGCAACCACAAAGCAGTTATATTCATAATCTTTACCAATCAGCTGTTTAGCAGAGAAGGAAGAGAGGGCTTACAGCAAGCCCTTTGTTCCCATTCACTGACAACTGATCAGCTCTTTTTAAGGTCTCTGTAAAGTCTACTTGTACAAAGTCCCACGTATTTGACTGGGAATGGATATCATCCATGCCAAACTCATTTATATTCATGAGCACCTCTCCAGGTTGGGCCAAGAATGCTGATGCCTGCTTCTATCTACAGACATCCCTGGTTAAATGGGGGTATATCTCTGTAAAGATAGAGGATGATAGATTGTGTGGGATTATATAAAGATATTGCAGGTTTCTTGCAAGCAGCATACATTATCAAAGTTTTCTAAGTCAGTGGAGTTTTCATACCACATATTTCACTTTTACCTTAATATTCTTCAAACATTCATGAACTAAGAAATTCTGAGGTCCACTGAACATTATTTCCACAAAGAAATAATGCAGATTTATGCTGCTCACTGAGAAAATTTTGTGTTCAATGGCCCTCATATTTGCACTTCTAGCTGGATAAGTGTACTGTTGATGATATATAAAATGTGTGGAAATTCTGGCTGACTTACCATTTCTAAAAGGTCTTTGTTGCCTTTCATTAAATGAGTTCAGTTTACTTAGCTTTTTTTTTTTTTTGCATATTTATTGAACTCACTGGCACGCAATTGGTGTATATTGTTGGATGAGGAAAATGTGTTTAAAGATGCCTGAATATATAATACTCTCTTTGTATGGAATCTGAGTAATAGATTGAATGAACAAAACAGATTTTGAAATTTGATATTTGTGTAATTAAATGTGTAGTTAAAGAACCACAGATGTGCCAGTGTTGCACCAGAAGGGTAAGTTAATATCTATAATTTGCAAACCTTAAGGGTCATTTGTCTTTTTCATCTCCAGGAGTATTCATCATCACTCATTTTAGATTATGAGCTTCTGCATTAAAGAAGTGCAAATGTTACAACTACTGCTAAATCACCCTGAGAAACTTAAATGGGTCCATCATAATTTAGGACTTCAAGTGGCTGTCATTAGTACACTTCCCAATATTTGGTCACATTTCTTCCAAATCCAAAGGTAAACACATTTACAGCAACATCTAACATATTTTTCTTGAGAATGCTTTTGGAGGTACATGAAAGTGAGAAACTAGCAGGTATGATCAAATGTTTCTTATTTCATTTCTCAATTTTAAATGTTGTTTTAAACATGTTGTTCACTCTTTTGCTGTTGTTTTTGCAAATTAGCTAATATTGTGTATGCATATGGTATATGTAGAATGCCATTCATATACATCCTATATGCATAAATTATAACACTGATTTATGGACACACAAAGTTGAAAAATGCATACATCTTGTGGCGAAAATTCAGTGCAAGCAGAGAGAAGATGGAGTAACAACAAAAAATAATGGGTTTAGTTTGCCCAAGCAGAATTTTAAGTAATCAAAAGCTTCAATGCTGCTCCAAATTTTGAACTGGGGGGAGAGGTGCACTAACACTGATGAAACATTAATCTAGTGCCTCTCAGGGGGCCCACACTAATCTGAAGTGAAGAGTTAATAAATTGCAGTTCTGTTATTTAGTAATTTAATCATCCTTAGAGTAACCCACATTGCTATCTGGTTTCTTCATTTCAGGGTTTGGAACCAACCAGTATCACTATCAGAGAGTCATAGCAAAAACAAATGGGTGAAAGAGAACTGGGTGACAAAGGAGTATAAGATACACACTATATAGTCTGAACCATTTTCAGATTAGAAACCTATGCAAAGAATAATTATTCTCTTCAGTTGTTACGTTTCACAATGCATATGGGGACAATGTGCAACATGTCATCTTCCCAATATGCATGATCATCATTTTGTATGAAAGGGACAATGACATATTTCCAGCCTTGGTACCATGTATTCATGAATCAATGTTGAAAATATCTGTATTGCCCTCATCACACATAATAGAAGGACCGTGTGCAGTGTGTTTTTTCTATATATGTGGAGAAATGTAACAACTGAAAAGGGCTAGTGTGGTGTTCCAATCTATTAATTAAACTGGAGATCATCATCCAGAAAGTGATTTCACTGTGTAGTGGACAGATTAATTCCACCTTGTCCATCTTGAGGACCTTGCCACAGAACCTTCTGTGTGCTGCATCCATACTTGTCTTCCCAAATGGGTGTGGCTATTTTTTTTAAATATAAAATTCTCCTGGATGCCTTCCAAAATGAGAAGAAGGGCATCAATCCATTGCTCTGACCTGGGTAGCCCAGGCTAGCTCCATCTTGTCAGATCTCAGAAGCTAAGCAGGGTTGGCCTTGGCTAGTATTTGGAAGGGCAACCTCCAAGGAGTACCAGGGTTATGATGCAAAGGAAGACAATGGCAAACCACCTCTGAAACATCTCTTGCCTTAAAAACAAGTCTTGCCGTAACACTAAAAGAGCTACCAGAACAAAGTTTGACTCCAGTGGGCCCCTTTAAGACCAACAAAGTTTTATTCATAGTTTTATTCGAGGCTTTCATGTGCAGACTTCTTCAGATACAGTAAAAAAGCTAGAGCTTGTGGCTGCCAGACAATCTTAGGTTCTCCTGGCTATACTACACACAATGCCAGATGATGATGATGATGATCCACCCACTGGCTTGTTCTTGCAAACTCTGCAAGGTAAATTTAGGTAAATTCTTCTAGTCATATATCTTTAATATATCTAATGAAAACAACTGGCAAGGGAATATACACAGTCTGTACAGTGCATTTTCAACTCACAAACAGACCAAAGTGCATCTTTAAATGGGAGGCTACTGAGAAACGCCTTTTAAAATTCATGCAGTAAATAAATCTTAATGATACTTTGGTTAGAAAATGCAAGGAGAACACCAGATACTCTGTGTGCCTCTTACACTGTAATAGCTGAGCCTGTATCTAAAGCTATGAAACAGACAGGTATACAGAAAATTGTACTGCTGAATTTTTCATTAGAAGTCAATAGACCCTGTAGAGCTGCCAAATATTAACTAGCTTACTGCATGCTCTTTGCAAAAAGGTTAATGGATACATAACATTTGTCACTGTGGCTATGGAAAAAACAAAGCATGACAAATAGTGTCTGCTTGTATTGGTTTTGGCTGTACTTTGGTTCCATTTTTTTTTTTAGCTAATGGCATTAAAAAGACGACTAAAAGTTAAAGTAAAATGAATATTCTCTGATTGTTTGTTAATATGAACATTCTCTAAGTGGGCATCATGAAGTTAAATACTAAACCTGAATCATGATTTCACACTAGTATTATACACTGTCTGCCATCTCTTTTATCTGTTGGCATAAAAAACATACAGTCATTATAGCCCTAATAAATCAGATCAAAGGTCTGTTTAAACCAGCATCCTGTTTCCAAGTGGTCCAGCAGATATTTCAAAGAAGCCCAGCAGATATTTCAAAAAAGTGAACCTGTCTTTCACTGGTTTCTTTAGCTGTCCTTTCTACTGGTCTAAAACACCACATAGCTAGACTTTGTGACAATTTTTTCAGCCATATCCCTGTCTTCATTTTCCTTACAGAACCTTCAGGGTTTGCCAGCTTTTTATAACTGTCAGCCTTCTATCATTACATATGGCCACAGTCCTATTGAACTCAATGGAGCTTCTTTCTGGGAAATCAAACATGCATAGGATCAGATGGTAAGGGTAGGCCTGAGCATGACAAAAAGAACTTTGAAGAGTAACCCCACCACCACTGAAAAAGTAGTTGCATCTTACCCCATGGTTGAAGAATGGGCATCAAATGTGGCTAAAGCTCACATATCACCCTACAAGAGAAATGCATATTCACAAAGAGCACAAATGCAAATTCAGGTCATGTATGCATATACTCTAGCAGCTTCCTTGCAAGAGTTAAAGCCACCCTAAGACTTTTCTCTTATCACTTAAAATATTCATGAACATTCTACACCACCTAGACCTTCAATGAGTAGTAATAGAAGGGAAAAGCTCATAAATTAGGTTTGCAGGCCCTTCTGACTCTGTGACTGTATGAAAAAACAAATTCAACAACTAAGGAAAGTGACTCACAGGATCCAACCCATGATGCGATGAAGTCAGAATTCAAGATTAACATTAGGTATTATTTTGCCTTAAATTTAAAAAGTCACCAACTAATTCAGAAACAAAATTGCCTTTCCTTCACAAACACTGAAAGCATAGTTCACCTCCCCTGACAGTGTCTTCTAACAGCTAAAGGCTATTATGTCAGAATTTATTTACTTTAATGGTCTCTGTTATCATGCTAACCAAGCAGGAATACATTACTGTTGATTCTGTGGAGCTGTGCCAGAGAAAGAAGTTGACTGTCTGATTCAGACCAAAGGTACATCGGTGGACATCTGATGACTCTCAAAGCTCAAGAGGGGACATGATGGAGATAGGCTTCTTTTAACTGTGCCCACAATCTGGTAATCAGAGAAAAGCAGCCTTTGAATATGAACGAATTCCAGATTAGTATCCATGTTTATTTGTTGCCACAGAACTAACAAAGAATGTCATAGCACCATAAAGACTAATGTATTTATTGAGGTATGGACTTTCACAAGCTGGATCTGATAAAGTGAACTCTGGCTCACAAAAGGATATTCTACAGTACATATATTAAAGTACCACAATATTCTGCTATTAAGAATATGGAAGTTGCAGTTTAAGCTGCCATTGCTAATAGTTGTTGATTTATTATCCTTCATGAATTTAGTCTATCTATATTTATGCAATGATCATGCAATGATAATGTATCTGGTGAACTGAAACTATCCTCCCCCTCCCCTTCTTATAAAGAGGGAGTTACAGTTTGTCACCATGGTATTTAAAGAGCCACTAGCCATGCATGGGAAGAGTAAGTGTATCTCATTTGAATACAAATAAAATGGCAGCACTCTTCGGCCAACCAAAAATGAATTCAACCAGTATGTTTTTAAGAATTTCTCATAGCATTTTCTGTCTCATAATAAGAAGTAAATGCTACTGAAGAATACTTTTCCTCACATGAAAACACACAGAGGGGCAGTATCTCTTCCCTTCTTAAATGGTACTATATAGGCAGTTAAATGGGAAGAGATGGCTTTCTGCTGATGCCAACAACTAGAGAGATACACCATGAGTAAGAGACATCCAATATCTAATCACAACAATCTTTCAAAAATCTTAATATTCAAATATTTTATGAAAATATAAGTGTAATTTTATATTATAAATTAGTGAGATACATTCTGTTTAAAAAATTGTAAGCTTGGTGCCTGTTGACTCCCACAGGTCTTTTCTTTTTGAGAATGTAACAGGCTTTTGAATAAACATGCCCAAAGATAAAGTGTTATTAAACTAACCAGTGGATATGACTAGATATTTTCTTGAAAAGGAACTTCGAAATGTGTGTACTGACTATATCCAGAAACCATGTTGGACTTCTTTGACATAGTCTGGAGAACTTCTTTGATATATCATGGAATTTGGACTTTGCTGATATTTTTTGTTATTGAAAAGGACTGCTTAGAGTATTGCTTGTTTGGAATTTTTCCCTATGTTATGTTATGAATGAGATATTCTATTGTTATAGGTGTTGTGTTACTTCACTAATTTATAATATAAAATTACACTTATATTTTCATAAAATATTTGAACCTTTATTAAGATTTTTGAAAGATTGTTATAATTAGATATTAGATGTCTCTTACTCACAGTGTATCTCTCTAGTTGTTAGTTTCAACCACTGTGATTTTTTTTGTCTGTCTCTACTAATACCAACAGCAGCAAGTTGCCGAAAGCAGCAAATTTTGTTGGGGAAGCAATATTGCACTCAACTCTGACTAGCTTTCATCCCAGTTTCCCCACAACCAGGTGTTCCAAATGTACCTGGCTTGCCACATCTGTTTCCCCTTCTACTGCCTTGCTTTGCCACCTCCACCCAGGATCCAGAATATTTATTCTTCCTCTCCACTGTGTCTCTTTACAAACAGTCCAGTGTATGCCATACTGGATTTCCCAAAGTATTGCATGGTTCCTTCTTTTCATGACAGTTTACCCACTAAGAGGCCTAGAGAAACCAGAAGGCAAGAAGGGTTAGCTACTCAGGCTCTTAGGTACAGGGTGGGTGGTAGTTCAGGCAGCACAGTGAATTGAGTCAATACTTGAAACTGGGATAATTTAAAGAGGCAAAGGCAACTGACACCTCAACAAAAAATTGTCCATGGTAGAAAGGGTATAAACAACAACTAAGAAGAAATGAGAGAGGTTGGGTGTGACTATATTATTGTCGAACAGTTTCATTCTGTCTTCTTAGAAACAAGTGGGCTGTGTCTCTCATTCTCAAGACTTTTACCAAATTACAGCTTGCAGAATTGTTCTGGAGAAATCATGACAGTTAACATAGAATGAAATTAGTATACATGTGTTGCTGATCTGCCCATGGTCAGGGAAGAGAAGTGGAGAGCTTTAAACATAAGACAACAAATGGTTGTTGATGTAGGGGGATTATCATAGCTAAAAGGTAAAGGTTTCCCTAGTTTGAAAGCCAGTCGAATCCGACTGTAGGGGGCAGTGCTCATCTCTGTTTCCAAGAGGAAGGGCTGGCATGACTAAATGCCGAGGCACACGGAACGCTGTTACCTTCCCACCAAAGCGGTACTTATTTATCTACTTGCAATTTCTTTTATAAAGATCAACCCAAAACCTCTGCTAACAGAAGGAGTTTCAAACTAGGGGGTGAGATTTTCTTGCCTTCCCTTTCCAGCTACAGCCCAAAATGTTCCACAAATGGGCACAGGGGACTCTAAGAACAGTGTGAGGCCAGAGATCTGCGGTAGGAAGGGGGGACTGGTGAAAATCACCTCCCTCCTGAAAATCCTCTGCTGGGCCCAGCTCATGATGTGCACTCTAAATTGACAGGAAAAAGAGAAAGCAGAAGGGAAGGTCAGCTCTGAACAGGTTACAGAAGCCTTAACAAATTATCATAACCCAGACAAGATTTTTAACATTAGGCACTGAAATGGAAAGCCACAATCATTATCAACCAAAGCAAAAATATCCAACTAAAGTAAATATGAAAATATGCTTCACTTTTTAAAATATTTCAGTTTAAGAGCCTGCCTTTCTTCCCCTTTAAGGTTAAATCATAAAATTAGCAATAGGAACATCATATCCTTCTACCATAATAGCGTACACCTCACAAAATCCTGCAAAGTGAGATATTTTCCTCAACAGTGTGAATTAGCATCGTGGAATGTTGTCATTCTAATTAACTCCTGTCCAAGAAAAAAGTGTACTTTATTAATCGATATTGGGGTTGAAGTGAATGTAAAAAGCATAGAAATAATTAAAAACAGTTATAAAGTTAATTTCCTCATCTTTGGCAGTAAAGGAATAGATCAGCAAAGACACCATAGAGAAAAATCTAAGAATTTTTAAAAATACTTTGAATTTTATTTTTATACTAATTTCTGTTTCCCTTCAATATTAAAATGAAAAACAACTCCACCACCATCAGAGAATATGCTACAGTTTTTAAAAATACAAGCAAAAGGAAATGGACCTCAGGCCAATTGATCTAACAAGAATACCTGGTGTATGCAATAGGAAACAAGGACTTTCCTGCACTCTCATTTTCCTCACTTGTATGTTCCTGTTGCTTCTGGGTTCTTCCCCCCTGTTCTGGGTGTGTTTTGCTCCCTCTAATGGCCGATTTGATATTACATCCCTTTATATCTGGCATTTCTCCCTGCAGAGTTAAACTGCAGGATTTTATGCTGGACTTAAAATGATGTAATATCAAATCATCCGCCTGAGGGAACAAAACATGTGTGGAACAGAAAAAAACAAACCCTGAAGCAACAGGAATATGCACATGAGGGAAATGAGAATGTGGAAATGCTTTATCAATTTTCCAATTCTCTGAATCACTTTGATCCCACCTTCTTTTTTTTTATTGAACTCTCCTAAAAAGGAGAGAATTTTATTGCTTTTAGTTTTAAGAAAAAGGGAGGGTATACAGCGGGAGAAAGAAAAGAATGAGTGATTTTTTTTTGGTAAGTTAATCAGTTCGTAGTAGATTACAATATTTTGGCTTCTTCTGTGGTTGGCCGATCATCCTTCATCTTCACCTGTCAAAAATGAAATTGTTAATTATGTTAGTATTGTCCTTTTGGGTTAGTGTTGATAAGTCTCTTAATGTGCTTCACGAACAAATCTTCATTTTTTGGGGTGTCTTCCTTTCACATCTCTCAGATTATACGACCGCCTCTTTCCTGCTCCTTTGTCTTCCGAGCCTTTGTCTCCGTCTCCCGAGTCGCTGCCGTCACTGCTGCTCAGTTCTTCCAATTTAGTGAGTTCTGCTTCTTCTTCCATGCTAGCATGACTTTTCAAAAAGTCCTGAGCTTTGAACATGGAGTCAATCCTTTCTCTTTTATCTTCAAATTTGAAAGTTAGTCCTTCTGGAATCAACCACCTGTAGTTAGTTTGATGGTTTTGTAAGAATAAGGTCAATCCTTTGTACGCTTTCCTCTTCATTCTAATTTCAAATGGAACGTCTTTTAAGATCCTTATTTTCTGTTCTCCAATTTCCAACGGCAATGTTGATGTCGCTCTCAGAATCTGGTCTCTTGTCCGCTGTTTAGTGAATTTGACTACCACTTCTGCCGGCAAATTGTTTTTCTTTGTAAAGTTGGAATAAGCTCTGTAGGCCATATCCATCTCTTCGCTTAATTTATTCGCTTCAATGCCAGTCAGTGGTTCCAAAGCATCTGCCAAGATACTTCTGAGGTCTTCCTTTTCCTTTTCCTTGATGCCTTGAAATCGGAGAGTTAAATTTGATTTTTCCATTTGTAACATAATTAATTTTTTATCTTGTTGTTCTTGATGTTTTTCCATTTTATTGACCTTTTTCTTAATTTTTTGCATATCTTCCATTGATACCAGACATTTCTTTGCAATTTCCTCCATATTCTTTGCTGTTCCAGTCATTTGTTTCTGCTGGCTGCTGAGCACACTTTCCATGCTTGTCAATTGTTTCTGCTGGTTGCCAAGGACGCTTTCCATACCTGACAACATTTGATTTATTTTTTGCATTTGCTCCAGCAGAGGGCGCAGAAGTTCACTGTCTTGCTGATTGACAGCTGACTCTGGAGGGCGACTTTGATCCCACCTTCTGAGCAGTGAAATAGTAAAACATTGTCTGCTGCAGCAGACACTGAAAGACTGAAAGATAGTGTCAGTAGGTCTCCCTAGTTTCCAAGAACAGATGACTGGGTAACTGAGAGAGCATACCCAAATTTTCACGTATTTTTGCATTTTTATTTCGTTCTTCCAACAAGGAGCTCAGAGTGGTGCTCACGGTTCTCCATTTTATCCTCAAAAGGTAGGTTAGACTTTACAGATAGTACCTTAATAATATAATGATGGGGATGTTGGAGAATGATCTATCATCTATCTATCATCTATCTATCATCTATCTGTCTGTCTGTCTGTCTGTCTGTCTATCTGGTAGATTAGGCTGAAAATATCCAACTGATCCCAGGTCACTCCACACATTTCATAGCAGGTTCCCCAGTCCTAGTCTAGCACAGTACCACTATGTAACAATGGCTCATAAAATAGGGGTAACCATAATAATAATGTACAAATTAAATATAAGGCATTATCACACATTGGTGGATAAAGTACTCTTGATGCACTATACCAATCATTTGCAACTGCATTGAGAATGCATTATCTAATGTGTGTGAAATAGTCATATAAATGTATTATGAGCAACATGGGATCTGAGTTTCTTTTGGTGCTACTTCTGCTAAGCTTTGTAGTCTGGAGATTTTATAATTTCAGGAAAATACCAGGCTCCCCCCTGAAATTGGTAACCCTTATATTACTGAGTCAGACCACTGGTCCAACTTGCCTACTACTGTCAACTCTACCATGAATTTTAGGGTCTTACCTGCTGGACATTTAAAGTAAAGGTAAAGGTTTCTCTTTCTCGAAAGCTAGTTGAATCTGACTCTAGGGGGTGGTGCTCATCTCCGTTGCCAAGCCGAAGAGCCAGCACTGTCCATAGACATTTCTGTGGTCATGTGGCTGGCATGACTAAATGCCGAGGCATACATAATGCTGTTACCTTCCCACCAAAGTGGTACATATTTATCTACTTGCAATTTCTTGCTTTCGAACTGCTAGGTTGGCAGGAGCTGGGGCCAGAGACAAGAGCTCACTCTGTCACACAGCACTAGGGTCTCAAACAAATCAGCCAGTATCATAATGCCCCTGTAATGGACTGGATGGGCCATTAGCCTGATCCAACATTGGCTTCTGTTATGTTCTTAACATACTACAGACCTTCTGGTCTACAGCTTGGCATCTTAACCTCTGGTCATTTACAGACCTGCTAATAATGATTCATGTAAAAAGGGTCCTAAACTTAGGGGCTTTCTGTAAGCAATGGATTGTTTCACCACTAAACTATCCCCTCCCCTGATATAGAAAAACCGTGTCTGAAACAGTGTACTTTGCTCCATGAACTACTGCTACAAAGCCTAATCTAGTCTTTAGGGTAACACAGAACTACATTCTCTTGAAAAAATTTCAGAGGTCTTTACTTCTGTACTAACTTATTTTGAACAGGGATTTAAACCAGCATTGTATTGGCCTTTTACCAATAAATACATAGTTTATGTATTTATTTATTTATGTTTGGATTTATATCCCGCCCTACCCCAAAGGCTCAGGGTGGCTCCGGGGTAGGGCGGGATATACAATAAATACATAGTGTTGTAACAAACTCTGTTTGCAACTTTGCTTAACTACTGAATCTTTTTTTTTTTTGCACATGCATTGTAGCATTATATCAAGACTAGGGATAAGGCTCATTGTGGAAATAAATGCAACAAGCTCTAGAAAGAGGCTCTGGGTGGGTGCCCCAGCCTTTGCACTCAGCGTCAATTTGCTGTGGTGACCCCAGCAGGGTATAATGACACAGACTCCACCGTTTTCTCCAGGGGAACTGATCTCTGCCACTTGAAGAGCAGTTGTAATTCTGAGTTATCTCCAGCCCTCACCTGGAGATTGGTAACAATGGTTCCTCAGGAGGAAATGGCTGGTTTGGAGGGTGGAGTCTATGGCATTGTACCTGTCTGAGATGCCATCTCTCCTCAAACCACACCCTCTCCAGGCTCCACCCCTCAAATCTCCAGGAATTTCCCAACCTGGCGTTGGCTACCCTATCTCCTTTCTGGTCAACCATCAACCTACCTTTATCTGCCCCTCTGACTTCAGTTTTCCATCTCCTCCCCCCTCCCTGCAGCCTCTACCTAGGAAGACTACAGTCTTTCTTTACAGTGAGGACCAAAGCAGCTCACATCATTCTCCTCTCCCCGTTTTGATATGCACAACAACCCTATGAAGTAGGTTAGGCTGAAAGTCTGTGACTGGTCCGAAATTACTCAATCAGCTTCCACAGCAAGAACCAGGGTTTGGCAGGCCCTGCTCTGAAGCACTAACTGCTACATCACACTGGCTGTCATGGGGGATATAATGACACAGCAGGATATAATGACACAGAGTCCACCATTTTCTCCAGGGGAACTGATCTCTTCCACCTGGAGAGCTGTTGTACTTCTGAGTGATCTCCAGCCCTCACCTGGAATCACCTAGAGGAAAACTACAGTCTTTCTCTGCAGTGAGGACCAAAGCAGCTTACGTCATTCTCCTCTCCTCTTTTGATCTGCACAACCACCCTGTGAGGTAGGTTAGGCTGCAAGTCTGTGACTTTCTTGGGAATTGACAATCACCATAAAGCTGCAGGGGAGCAAGTGAGAAAATCAGTACAGATTTATCTAATGCACTACTCAACTGGCCAATGATGTATTGTTTGAAGTCATACTGATGTTGAGGGAGTGGGGGTGTTTTCCTTCTCTGAGCTCCTTTCTCTGAGGTACCCGTCAACTATAAACAATTGTGATATGCGGCAGGTATGTCAATAAATAGTTCCTTTTTTGTTTCCAGCACTCTATTTTTTTTCTTTGGGGGGTGGGGGGAGGAAAAGACCATGTTTAGGGACACAAGTATATTCCCCAGTAGATTGCTGCCCTAACTGCTCCATTTTGGGAGTGCAGAAATTCAAATGACTGTTAGCAAAATGGCTTTCTTTCCAGAGCAGTACAATGATTTGGTTACAAGGATCCTTTGTGACGGGAGGGGGGGGAAATCACAGTTAGGGACACAAATCACTTTTAAAGTACACTGATTGCTACTGTGAGCATGGCTGGCCATCTGTTCAGTGATTCCCTTGAAACAGTTGAGATTACGGTGGGATGTTCCTAGTGCATCCTGTACTTTCTTCTCACCCCATATCAAAAACAAAACCAGACTCCTTTTTTTCTCCAGGAGACAACCTGAATTCCCACAGGCATGCTTGTTATATTTTAGATTGCTTTATCCAAACCTTGTTGATCTGTTGTTTTCAAATAGGCATGAGAAGCAGAGTTACATCAATCTGGCATGCTAGTATACAATTTTTTAAAAAAACTGGAAGGTGTCCTAAAGGGCAGCATGATTGGCGGCACAATTTTAATTGGGAGAGACGTTCCAGAAAGGACTAAAACATGCCTCCAATGCATTCTGGGTGGAAATATTGGCTCATAGGAGGTTTGAGACGTGTTGGGGAAAACACAGACAGGAAAAGAAGCACAGGAATGGAAAGGCAGTGAAGCTGTGAGGAAGGTCTGAAAGAATCTGTTTCACAAAGGCAACAGAACTGCAGCAATAAGGCTGTCTGGAAGATGTCCAAGTGTAGCCAAAACATTGTCCAGACAGCTGCTTCCTGTGCTCCTGATTTAGTGTTGTAGTTTATAACAAAGAACATACCATAACCTCTTGGAAAATATTGCTATTTTAACCTCTCAAGTGAGTTCAAGAACTCAGAGTGTATTGATTATGCTGGTCTTTTGCCTGCTATGCAGAATGACAGGGATCCGAATGGGCTGAATTTGCTTCAGTCATGACTGTGAGGGTCAGAAACACTACAACCATTTGCCTAAATGCTTTTATAATGTGCTGGGATAAAACAGGGAATGAACAATTTACCGTATTGAATACAAAGTACAGTACTGAGTTCTTCAACCTCATTCACGGTTATAGTCACACACAGATATCCTTAGTTCAGGAGTGACATATTTGGAACTGGGGGCCTGTGATGGACTCTCAAGGGTTAATGCTCAAAAGAGTCTGAGAACCTTTGAGTGAGAGGCTGTTGAAATGGAATTCTTTTGAGAGAGTCAGTTAAGGAATTACAGTTGGGAATTGACTATTGAAGAAGAGACAGTTAAGCACTGACTGTAGACTGGGAAGGAAGCTAAGAGAGTGAGTGGATCAAGGAACATCCTCATTCAAGTTTTAAAAAAGAAAGAAATAGCTTCTAGTAAAGAGAAGTGATCCCTGCCCAGTTAAGAAAAGAAATAGCATCTAGAAAAGAGGAGTGACCCCTGGTTTGTGTATAAAGAAGGAATTTGGGAACTTTGTTGTATGTTCCTGCCTTCTAAACTTTACATGTTGGTGAAACTCAGAAACCTATGCTTGAGTGTTTAGGCAGAAACTGAAAAGAAACCCTCTTTTCTTAAAGTTTTAAAGACCTTGTTAAATAGCAGAAACACTCACTTGTTGACAACAAATTATCTGGTGTTTGTGTAAATACAAAGTAACCTTAGTTTTATTATCTGTTCACTTCATACATCGTACACCTGATCTGTTCTGCTCCGTCAAATAAAACATTTCATTTCAACTTTCAAAATCCTCTCATGTGCTTTTTCAAAAGCAGAGTATAAGAGAGATTCTGTCTCTTCCCTCAGTTCCCTGGGCTAGGCCAGCCTCTGTCTGTCTGTCTGTCTAATAAAGCAACAGCCTTAGACAAACAAATAAGAACAAAATAGAAAAAGGGGATGCTTAGCAAGAAAGGAAGGGAAAATCCTGTGTGTAAGGGAGGAAGAAGAAGAAAAAGAGATTGGATTTATACCCCACCCTTCACTACCCAAAGGTGTCTCAGAGTGGCTTACAAACTCCTTTTCCTTCCCCTCCCCACAACAGACACCCTGTGAGCTAGGTGGGGCTGAGAGAGGACAGAAACTGCTCTTTTTCAAGAACAGCTCTTATCAGAACTATGGCTTGCCCAAGATCATCCAGCCAGGTGCAAGTGGAGGAGTGGGGAATCAAACCCGGTTCTCCCAGATTAGAGTCCGCACACTTAACCACTACACCAAACTGGTTCTCAAAGTGGAAAGAGGGTGAGATTGTTATAGGGCCATAAGGATATTTTTGTTACCATAGTTCAAGTACTTTGAAACCATGAAGACTAGAAGGTTAATTTTAAAATAAACAAAAAGTAGAGTGCTTATATCATAACAGAATTTCTGTAGCTCCCCCCCCCTCTGAATTATTCATATTGGAAACTCACTACTTGTGGGAGGCATCTCACTCAGAGTTGGGCATGAACTGGCTCACTAAATAAAATTTGTGATTAATTTTGTCTGGTTCATGCTTCCTGAAATCAAGTTCATGGGAGGTCACCTGGCATGAACTTTCAATGAACGTTCAAGCTGTTCATGAAAGTTCATGCTGGTTTGTGAGTGGGACATTCCCCAACAGACTGTGTCTGCTCAATCAAAATGTTTACAGAACTTCAAAGCTGCAACTTGGAGGCCGTGTAGAAGTACATCTGGGGGAAGTCCCCTGTGACTTTGATGTCTCTACTTGACACAATATCCATTCTATACACTCCTGAACCTCAGTCATTTTGACAGTGGCAGGTACAGGAGGTTCAGGAGTGTATAGAATGGATCCTGTGCATGCTAGAAACACCAAACTCTCATTGGACCTTCCTCAGATGCTCCTCTGCAAGCCCTCCAATGTTGGTGACTCTAGTTTGCACAGGACCCATTCTATACAATCCTGAACCTCCTGAACCCGCACCTATCAAAATGACCAGTTGTCAGTGGTCATTTTGGCAGGTGCAGGTTCAGGAGGTTCAGGAGTGTATAGAATGGATCCTGTGCAAGCTTGAGACACCAATCTCATAGGGGATCTCTGGATGGCTCTCCTCTACCAGCTCTCCAAGTGTGGAGAGGATTGGACTTTTGGGGTCCAAGTTATGCCCCCCTCAAAGAAGGTGCCCCCAGGAATGTGCTTTCTGGGGAAATGACCACCTGTCATTTTTTTTTTTGGGGGGGGGGCTGTAACTTGGACTCTGTAACTCCAATCCTCACCAAACTTGGAGAGCTGGTGGAGGAGAGCCAGCCAGAGCTCCTCAGCACGTTTGGTATCTCTAGCATGCTGGGGGGGGGATTCTATCGCCTAACGTATCTCATAAACCAAACCAGTTTGTGAGATGGCTAAAAATATGTGATGGTCCATGGTTCACAAATAGAGCACATCACAAACCAAACCAAACCACATTTTCCCAGTTTGTGCCCATCCTTTATCTCACTTCCCCACCCCTCACAATTTCCTCTTTCCCATTACTGAAAGCTTCCATAGGCTCTCCAATTTTCCTGCTTCCTTCTCTCTTTCCAGGGTTGTTAACTTGGAGATAACTTGGAATCACGATGTTTATCCTAATGACAGAGATCAATTCTCTTTAGGGTTGCCATCTTCGAGTTATGAAATCCCTGAAGAGTTGGGAGTGGAACCTTGGGAGGTTAAGCTTTGGGGAGGAAAGCAACCTCAGCAGAGTATAATGCCATAGGCTCCACCCTCCAAAGCAAACATTTTCTCCAGGGGAACTGGTCTTTGTCATCTGGAGAGCAGTTGTAATTCAGGGTGCTCTCCAGCCCTCTCCTGGGATTTGGCAACCCTAGTACCCGTGGAGGAAATTGCTGCTTTGGAAGGTGAAGTCTATGGCATTATACCATTCTGAGGTCTATCCCCACCTACCTGCAAGGTAACAGGCCCAGCTCCAGTGTCAAAGTATCTGGAACAAAGGAATATATAGGCAAGTTTTAGCAGATGTGCAAGTTCAGCAGCAGGGTGAGGAAGCCAGGGCACTAGTCTATCCACATCCCTAAAAGGGTAAGCACACTTTCCACAAACAGATATACATAAGTAGGGGGGGGAATTAAAAGGGGGGGGAAAGCAATTACGAAGGTAGAATGCCAGCAAAGGGCTATCTAGTGTACCACACTGAGTGAAAGATTTATGACTAACTGCCAGCTGAACAGAAGACATGGGGTGTGTGCTCGGTGCAAGGAGCTCCTGGTTCTCAGGGAAAAGTTTGCACCTTCAAGGCTAAGGTGGCTGACCTGGAGAAACAGAGGCAGTCAGTTAAGCACACAGATAAGACCCTCAGAGACTTGTTAGATGTGTCACACTCTGAGAATGGCAACCTTGCCAATGTCAGGGAGCATGAGAGGCAAGGGGAAGAAAAGGGGAATATTCCCTCAGAAGGGACCCATTCTACAATTGGTGAACAGGTATCCTTACGCACCAAGGAATCATCCCTGGGCAGGGAGGGAGGGGGACTCTTGGTAGTTGGTGATTTGATCCTTAGGCCCGTTCATGGGGAGGGCGGGGTAAAAATGCAAATAAATTTTAAAAAATTAGATCAATGGGTTGTGAACCTGCCTACCTGACAGCACGGTGACTTGCTTGCTGGTGCAAAGGTAGCATGCGGTCTAGATAGGCTGGTAGACAGTACTGGGGAGGAGCCAATGGTTGTGGAACATGTTGGAACCAATGATGTGGGGAGATTTAGTCATGTGTTCCTGGAGGAAAAATTTAGGCTGCTGGGCAGGAGGCTCAAGGCCAGGACCTCCGAGGTAGCCTTCTCAGAGTTTGTTATCACAAACCAGGTTGAAGGTTAGAGTATGATTTTAAAAAAACAGCAAAAGGATTAAGGAAAGGGCCTAGAAGAAATAACTGTGTCATAATAGGTGATTTTAACTACCCACACATTGATTGGGTCAATATATGTTCAAGTCCAGAGAAAGAGATTGGATTTTCAGATATTCTCAGTTACTGTGCCATGAAGCAGATGATCACAGAAACTACCAGGGGGGAGGCGATCCTGGACTTGGTCCTAAGTAATGCTCAAGACCTGGTGAGAGATGTAAATGTAAAAAAGGGAATATGATTCAGTGGGTGCAGAATATTGGGCATGACCTTAATTTAGAGCAGTGGGAGCAAATATGGAAGAAAAATATTAAGATTACAAAAGCTATTCCATATAAAGAAAACGTTTATAAAATGTTTTATAGATGGTATGTAACACCTGAAAGGTTAGCTAAAATCAACCCAAAATGCTCTAATAAGTGCTGGAAATGTGAAAATAAGGTTGGTACCTTTTTCCATATGTGGTGGTATTGTGAAAGAACTAAAAATATTGGGGAAATAACCTTAAGCTGATTCGGCCCTATAGGAGGCAGCCAATGGCATGCCTCCTGAGGGCCGCCTTTGCCTCCTCAAGAGGAAGAAGGGGGAAGGGCTGCAGTTGCAGCCTGTACGCCTAAAGGAGTAGCGGAGCTGGTGATGCTTTTAACGGCCGGCTCCACTTCACCCCCTTGGAGTTCTTCCCCATTCTAGTGGTGGTTTGGCTATGGGGGAATGAGTTGGTGAATCACATGGTGCACTTCTGGTGCGATAATTTGGCGGTGGTCCATGTCATCAATTCCTTCACATCTAAATCACCCAGGGTTATGTGCTTGGTTCGCGCCTGCAGCTCAACACACTGTTTCTAGCTAGGCATGTGCCGGGGGTGGATAATGTTGACAGATGGCGAGGTTTCGTCAGCTTGCTCCAGACGCCAATCTTCAGCTGACAAGGATGCCCCCAGAGCTATGGCAGGTTGGAGTGCCAAGGCTTGCAGGGCAATAGGCCTTGCCATCGCCCCAGCACACGAAGAGGGTACGAACGGTCAGTTCGCCAATTCAAAGACTTTAGGAAGCAGGAGGGTTATCCCAAGGTCTGGCCCATTATGGTGGAGCAGCTGATCCATTATTGTGTTTCCTTGAAGGAGGCAGGTTTGGCTGTTAGCTCCATATGGGGGACTTCTTTCTGCCCTTGCGTTTGCTAGCAAGGCTCTAGGTTTTTCAGAAGTCATCGGTGACTTTCGTATCAGAAAGATGTTGTAAGGTTGGACATGGGAAAAGGGGGCTTTGAAGGACCAGAGGCGTCCTATTTCACCGGCAGTGCTCAAAGGGCTGCAAGCAACCTGGTCCAGCGTTTGCAATTCTGGTTATGAGGCCTGCCTTTTCCATGCGACTTCACGGCTGGCATTCTTTGGAGTGCTTAGAGTAAGTGAACTGGTAGCACTGTCCAAGACTGACCAGTCGGGCAAGGCATTGCACAACCGGGACCTCCAATTTAGAGAGAAGGAGACGCACATCACTATTGGGGTTCCAAAACTGAAAAGTGGATGCATCGGATGTCGCTATGGGTGGTGCGATCTTGCAAGAAGGGACAGATGGCAAGCTCCATCCCCTGGCGTATGTCTCCCGCAAATTTAATGACACAGAAAGAAATTGGTCAGTATGGGATAAGGAAGCAGGAGCAATCCAACTGGTGCTCTCCACGTGGAGGCACTGGTTGGAGGGGGCGCGAGTACCGTTTGAGGCTTGGACTGATCATAAAAACCTCGAAGTGATTCACACCCCTCGCAACTTGAATGCCAAGCAGCTTTGGTGATTTTTTCTCAAAGTTTCAATTCACGTTGCACCATTTCCCAGGCAAGTCAAACTCCCTGGCTGATGCTGGCCGATGCTTTGTCCTGCCTCCCGCAACATGATAGCCAACGGGAGGTGGTACTAGACTCCATGTTTACGCCTTCCCAACTGGTTAGAGCCGTGATGACACGACAGCAAGTGAGGGGAAACCTCCCCCTTTCCCCTCCCGTGGGGGGCTGGGAAGCCAAATTTGCCTCCGCCCTCTCAAAATCTGATGTGGAAGGAGTGAGGGCAGCAGGGAACTTGGAGCAATGGGACAATGGCTGCTGGTATAAAGAAAAAAAATCTATTTGTTCCAAAACTGTTGCAGGGGGACATGTTAGCCGCAGTCCATGGATCTAAGCCAGCTGGCCATTTGGGATTTGTAAAATCACTGCATCTTTTACAGCGTCAATTCTGGTGGCCGCACATGCACAAGGATATATGTCTGTATGTGCACTCATGTCAAATCTGCACTGCCTTAATTATGTTTAAAAACGGCTGGCCAATATCCATCTTTTCTATAACTTGAAACATAATGTCCCAATTCAAATTATCAAAGGCTTTTTCCGCGTCCACAAAGAAAAAGCTAACTTCTTTTTCTGGGTGTTTATCAGAATATTCAATTGTGTCTATCACCATTCTTAAATTGTCCTTAAGTTGTCTTTCTGGTAAAAATCCAGCTTGCTCTTCTTTAATTGTATCCTTCAAATAGTTCTTCAATCTTTCAGAAATCACTTTGGCAAACAATTTGTAGTCATTATTTAAAAGAGAAATAGGTCTGTAATTTCGTACATTTGTTAGATCTTGTCCTTCTTTCGGAATAAGTGATATATTGGCTTCTTTCCACGTTTCTGGAATCATTTTTGTTTCTCTTATTTCGTTTGACAGAAGTTCAAAATGGAGTCTGACAATTTTTTATTTACAGCCTGCTTTTTCCTGTCTATTTTCCCATCTAGTACTGCATCATAATTTCCTATTATGCATACTTCATCAAAATTTTGTATTGCTAGTAGTTCCCATATAGCTTTAAAGAATTTTTCTTGATTTTGATTAGGGGTATATATATTTGCTACTAATGTCTTTTTGTTTTGTTTCATAATTGTTATTGCCACTATTCTTCCATCATCTTATGCGTACATAAGTTCTTGGTATAAGTGTTCTCTTATGTATATTGCTACTCCTCTTTTCTTTTTTGTATCTGATGCAGCAAATAATTTTCCTAACTTTTTGCTTTCTAAGTATTTTACATCTTTTTTCTTTATATGAGTCTTTTGTATACATGTTACATCTACCTGTAGTTTAGTCATACAGATACCTTCTGATTGGCAGTGCAGGCACCCAACTGATTTTGGCGCACATAGAACTTTGCCATGCGAAAGCAGGATTATATATAAGAACAGGATTTTAAGCCATATGTCATTAGTAAATTCTATTGAGCATATATTTTGCCAGTTCTTCTTATATGTTAGTGGTATATTTTCCTGTAAAGTATCAATAATAGAGTATACTTTAGATATAACCTCTTTTTTTGCTTTCATCTGCACACCGGATAAATGATTCAAAGATGTTAAAGGTTGTTTCAAAATTGATATAAGATTAATATTTGTACAAAGGTGAGTAATTTGAAAATATTGATACCATGGTATTGTTATATTCACTTTGTGTTCCAACACAGTTTTGTCCATTAATTGTTTATTTAATACTAAATCTTCTAATTTGGTAATATGTGCCTCTTGCCATTTTTTTTATATATCTTTATTATTTTCCAACATACTCACTTACAACATAAACTGGATCCTTCTCCTGATTCACCTTAATTTCTATACAACTTAATTCATATGCTATACATTTGAGTTATAAACTTAGGTGTTCTAATCAAACCAATAATAAAATCTTAAGTGTTCTTATCAAACCAGTCATACAATCTTGACCAAATATTTTGAAAAACACTGTCTTCTCTTCCGTGTAGTTTCAAAGTTAGATTGTCCATTTCAGCCACCTCCATGGCTTTACATATAAAGTCCCACCTATGAGGTAGTTCTTCTCTTTTCCAGAATTTTGCCAGTATAATCCTAGCAGCAGTTACTAAGTGTAAGATCGAATATTTATCAGATTTTTGCAGATTATCTGGTAGGATATTTAGCAGATCAGTTATTTGAGTCATTATCGTATGAATCTCCTTTGCCATTTTTATAGTCCTGTGGGCATTACCCTGGTGGATACCAAGATTGTCCACAGAAGGAGGAGAACCTAGAAATGTCTGAGGTAAGGTTTTTTTTCTAAAAGCATCCCAAACATTTAAGGAAGAACTAAAAAACTTATTTTGTATTGTCTGTAACAGTCTATTTTTAGCCTGTTGCCAAATAATATCTTGTAATGTCCTTAAAATGTGTTTAACAAATGATGTTTTATGGTTCCCACCTTTCCTTTTATCCCTTTTTTATTTTTTATACCCTTTAAATGGTAAAATAAAATATTATTTTAAAAATTATTCAAATGCATTAGTAGCAGAAAATCAGCCAGGGAGGCAGGGGTGAAAGGATTACTAAAAGATGATATGGAAAGGGCAGAGAAGCAGAATGCATTTTTGCCTCTGTCTTCACTGTGAAAGATGGGAGGTGCTTGCCCACTCCAGAACCATCAATTTCAGGAGGGGTTGAAAGACTGAGGTGACAAGAGAAGAGGTCCTAATTAAAAACTGACAATCACCAGGCCCAGAAGGCATACATTCAAGAGTTCTGAAGAAACTCAAGTGTGAAGTTGTGGATCTCCTTACAAAAATATGCAATCTATCACTAAAATCTGTTGCCATTCCTGAGGACTGGATGGTAGCTAATGTAACCCCCTCTTTAAAAGGGCTCCAAAGGAGATCTGGGAAATTTCAGGCCAGTCAGTCTAACATTGATGCCGGGCAGGTTGGTGGAATCCGTTATTAAAGATAGAATTAGTAGGCACATTGATGAACAAAAGCTACTGAAGAAGAATCAGCATGGATTTTGTAAGGGAAGATATTTCACTAAGCTTTTAGAGTTCTTTGAGGGGGTGAACAAACATGTGAACAAGAATGACCCAGTAGATGTGGTTTACCTAGACTTCCAGAAAGCTTTTGCTAAAATTCTTCATCAAAGGCACTTAAATCACCGGATAAAAGGACAAGTCCTCTTGTGTATTTGTAACAGAGAATGAGTGTAAATGGGCAGTTTTCACAGTTGAAGGTGGTAAGCAGTGGGGTACTGCAGAATTTGGTACTTTTTTAACTTGTTCATTCATTATTTGGAGTTGGGAGTAAGCAGTAAAGTGGCTAAGTTTGAGGATGACATTAAGTTGTTCAGGGCAGTGAAAATCAGGAAGGGCTGTGAGGAGCTCCAGAGAGATCTGTTGAGGCTGGGCAAGTAGGCATCAACATGGTAACAAGGTTCAACATGGGCAAGTGCAAAGTAATGCACATTGGAGCTAAAAATCCTAACTATAAATATATGTTGATGGGATCTAAACTGGCCATAACTGACCAGGAGAGAGATCTTGGAGCAATAGTAGATAACTGGAGATGTTGACTTAGTGTGTGACTGCAATAAAAAAGGCAAAGGTTATGCTGGGATTATTAGGAAGGGGACTGAAAACAAATCAGCCTGCATCATCAATATGGTCACCATATCTCAAAAAAGATATTACAGCACTAGAAGAGGTGCAGGAAAGGGCAACTAATATTATTAAGGGGATGAAACACCTTCCTATGAAGAAAGGTTAGAGGTTAGGGCTTTTCAGCTTGGAGAAATGATGACTGAGGGGTGACATGATAATGGTTTACAAAATTATGCATGGGATAGAGAAGGTAGAGAAAGAAGTACTTTTCTCCCTTTCTTACAATACAAGAAGTTGTGGGCGCTCAATGAACTTAATGCACTTAGTACTTCTTCACCCAAAGAGTAATTAACACATGGAATTCACTGCCGCAGGGAGTGGTGGTAGCCAGTGTTCCCTCTAAGCTGAGTTAGTGTGAGTTAGCTCATAGTATTTTAGCCTCCGGTTCACACATTTTTGTCTTAGTCCAAAGCAAACTAATTTATGCAGTAGCCAAATCACCCACTCACAGCTTTAATGCCAGTAGCTCACAAAGTTGAAAGACTCCACAGCCTGAACTGCAGGCTGGAAGGTCAGTACTTCAGCAGTTCGAGACCCGAGTGCCATATGACAGAGTGAGCTCCTGTCTCTAGCTCCAGCTCCTGCCAACCTAGCAGTTCGAAAGCAAGAAATTGCAAGTAAATAAATAGGTACCACTTTGGTGGAAAGGTAACAGCGTTCCGTGCGCCTTGACGTTTAGTTATGCTGGCCACATGACCACAGAAATGTCTTCGAACAGTGTTGGTTTTTCAGCTTGGAAACAGAGATGAGCACCGCAACTGTAGAGTCAGATTTGACTGGCTTTCGAGCAAGGGAAACCTTTACCTTTATCTTTACAAGCATAGATAGCTTCAAGAGGTGATTGGATAAACATATAGAGCAGAGGTCCATCAGTGGCTATTAGCTATTAGCTCCAAGGTATAGATGGAACACTATGTCTGGGGCAGTATTCTTGGTGCTGGGAGGTTCAGACCCAACTGGTGGACCTCCTGATGGCACTTGGGTTTTGTCCACTGTGTGACAGAGTGTTGGACTGTGATCACATGGACATTTTGAGCAGGTTTTGCCCCAGTTCCCAAACAGATGTAAAAGGGATGATCAGATGGCCACATCTGTCTCCCATCTGGCTTTCGTCTCCTCCCACAATCAACCTCTTCCATCATGGTTTTCTTAACACTGGGGAAATCAGGTACCTTTTGGTTGTTTCCAGCTTCACCCCACATTTTTTCCTGTCTGGACTGCTCCCCAGTGATCTGAAGCCATTTAGGTCATCTGAACATTTTCCTTGCACTTTTGCCATTTTTTTTTAACAGCGATATGCCTGGATCACTGCTCGTGTGTTTCAGTACACGGATTAGGGAAGGAGTTAATTGAGTATGAATCTGTGTCATGATCTGGGCTGTGCAAGCAAAGGCCTAGCAGGCCCAAGGAGCCTGAGTAGCAGTGGGAGGAAGCAAGGCCTACAACTCCCAGAAGCCCCTGAGAGGTCTTGGTGCCAATTTTAGTCAATCACAGAGAAAGGGGACTTATAACAAAACAGCTGATACAGAAAAAGAGCTGTTCTTTCTTCCAAGAGCCAGAAGGAAGGCTGCTGCTGGGAGAGACCCTCACCCTGAGAGGAAGGGTGAGCAGACTGAGGCCCAACTGAAACAGTAGACTAGGGACTGTGAGTCTAGTCACATTAGGGCATTTGGTTTCTTTTCTCTTCACCCACTTATCGTTATTGTTCTTGCACCTTGTTGTTTCCTATATTTAACTGACCTCCTGTAAAAATAAACCTTTTATTCGTTGTTTACTCTGCCTGGTCCTCATGCCTATTATTCGGCCAATAAGGGAGGTCTGAAGGTCTTGGGAGGGTGCTCTGGGCCTTCTCAAGGAACCCTAAAACCAGAGTGGTGGCAGCATCATGTGACACCCCCACCTGAGCCATGACAGTTTGTTTCCAAGAGGGAGGGAGGGAGGGGGAGGAAGTCTGAGAACAAAGCTGGTGACTCCAGCTTTGCTCCAAGCATTTAAATAAAACACCAGCAGCACACAGGACACAAGATGAAGGTTCTTTATTCTCCCTTTCCCCCCTGCTTTTAAATGTTTGAAATGTGGTGTAATATATCCAGTTCAGACCGTGTGGCCAGCTTGGGCTCCACGCAGTCCAGCGCAAACCTAGAGCTTTGCTCAAAGAGACAATGGACTATGCGGATCCTAACCTGCACCAATCAGTGGGCTAGGTTCCCGGCCGAGAGCCTATGGAACTCTCGGCCACTGTAAATAACCTATTGGGAATTGGGGGGGGGTGTTATGGGTGGCGATTTCACGGGGAATATAAGCCGGCCTGCGAGCCAGCTAAAGTTGCCTTGTTCCTGATCTAATAAAGTATGCTAAGCTGAAATCACTCTCTGTCTGCATACTTTTCAGTGGAATTTCTCAGAAGTACAATTTCAAAAACACAATAAAGTATGCTAAGCTGAATTCCTAGCAGCCTCCTCCAGCAATCCCATTGGCCACCAGCTGCCACCATTCTGTCAGGAGTTTGAAGAACTCAGTGAAGTAATGATTTTTAAAAAGCTGCCTGACTGCCCAGCTTCCTGGCTGCTGCATCTGAACAGTCACAAAAGGAATGAATGCACGGTGAGGAGGGTTAAGGGGGTCAGTCTGATCAAACTCCTCCTGTTCCAAAAAAAACCCCTGGATTTCTTAGAACTGGGGCCACACTGGATCAAATTGCCCATGTGACCACAGCCTTGGACTGGATGAGCCATTGATCTGATCCAAGATGGCCTCTCTTAAGTTCTTATGTTCCTTGATCCCCACTGTCCTCAGGTTCCATCTGCAAAATCTCTAGGAATTTCATAAGGTCGAGTTGGCAACCCTATCTTTCTCCCCACCCCATAGCCAACCTACCATTATCTACCCCTCTATCTTAATCTGCCCCCCCGGCAGCTTCTACCTAGGAAAATTATGTCCTAGATGTGTGGTGCCAGTCACTGGGCAAGGCCCATTTGCCTGGTAGGGAACTCTCAAGGATTTGGGGGTTTGGTTCACTTTCCTGGTGTATCCTTCTCTTCACATTATTTCTCCTTTCCCTCTCCTGGCAATCCCCATATCCTCTCCCCTTTCCCTGCCTCATTCTTTCCTTCTCAGCCATTCACCAACCTACCTATTATTTGCATCCCCATTTTCAGCTATATTTATTGTTTATTTACTTCATTTATATACCACCTTTCTCCACAGTGGGGACCAAAACAGCTTCCCTTATTCTCCTCTCTTTCTTTTTATCCACACAAAAACCCTGTGAGGCAGGTTAAGCTGAAAGTATGTGATTACCCAGTGAGCTTCCACAGCAAAATGGAGATTTGAACCTGTATATCCCAGACCCTACTTTGAATGTCTAACTGCTATACCACACTGACTTTCATAGTGTAGCTGCTGTTGAAAAGTAGCAAGCAACTAGTCGAGTATTGCAGCTGGGTAGTATGAAGTCACCCAGAAGTTGCTGCCAGGCCTGTCGAAGCATCCCGGTCCAGTCCTGGGCCAGAACACTTTGGGTAAGAGCTGCAAAACAGAAAATTACAAAACCCCAGAGTGTGACTCCTCACATACCAGTCTGGAACTCTGCCATCAACCCTTTTGACTATCCCTAGGGTCAGAAGCCAAAGCCGAAGAACAAGCCTCTAAGCTTCCCAGTACTAAACAAGAAAGTCTACCTTCCAAGGTGGGCTTGCAGAATGAGTTTCTCATAAAAGCAATTACTCTGGTATGTGGTCAGCCAGTCTAGGTTCTGGATTTAGTTTGAGGTCAGCTTGAAGGCAAGGCAAAGTAAATTAAAATATATATTTTTATTAAGGTGTAAGAATGCTTCAACAAGAACAAGAAACTGTGAAGATAAAACAAGAAAGCTAGAAATTTAAACACTAACTAAAACTGTAATACATTGGTTCCAAGTTACAAGATATTACCCATTCTCAGACGGAAGTTCCAGGGGTCCAAAGTGGCTCTACGCCAGAGTTGTTTGTCCTGTTTGGCCCATGCAAGCAGGTATCCAATATGGCCAGTGTGATCAGAACACTCCCAGAGGGTTTTTAAAAAAAACGTTTTGGATTTTATGCAGACCCATGGAGACTCACGGAGTCCCATGAGTCTATAGAAAAATCTGTTGGGGGAGAATGTGTCCTCTGTTTGTGGAAATCAGTATTGCATGCAGAGGGGGCTGTTGAGAATTAGATATATAGATAATGATTTTTCTGTACTTTTACTATGCATGAATTCTATTTCTCATGCTCCCAAATACAGCTCATTATAGGGCAATACAGGGCAGATGAGTAGGAATGTGATTCTTCAGATATTGGCATTATCCTGGGAGCTGGTTTTAGGAAGACTAATAAAAAGATAAAATGGAAAGGCTATGGCCTTTGGTCTTCATCTCCCTTCAGTTTGATAGTTTATTTTATAGTCAAATGCTTCTAGCTAAAATGTAAAAATAAATAAATACGAGAATACACTTTTGTTAAAATTCTGCCTGCAGACCACAGTTATAGTTAGAATATGCCTTTCTTTAGAAGTAACCATATTTTCTTTGACTTGCTCTCAGAACCCATTCAGCTTGCATCTAACTCACCCTACCAGTTCATCAGCCAATCCCAGACATATTGGGATCAGTGAGAAAAGGGCAAGACAAAAGGATAGGACCAGAAAGACATGTTAGCTATTCAGATCTGCAACTTGTTTCTACTGCCATGACCTTCAAATTAAAGTTACAAAATGAATAGCTAAGTGAATGGAGATATACAGATAGATATTATAAATACTGCTGCTTCCATGTAACTGTTCAAAAACATCTATTTCAACTACAAATCTATTTTTTACTATATCATTTTAACAACATTAACAGTAATATATGTAGCAACTTCCTGATTCTTCTTTCCCAGCCTTGAATTACTGTGTGATATTTTCCTTTTATAAACATGCCAATCTCACCTTCTAAAAATGATATGTTATAAGCACTTCGTATGGGTAAGATTTTTATTTCAAGCCCTCTTCTCTGTTCTAGTGCCTGCAGAGATGACACAGGTTGCAACCAGACACAAGACTTTTTCAGTGGTGGGACATCACCTTTGAAATGTTCTCCTCCATGAGGCTCACCTTCTACCTACTTACTGTTCTTTAGGTAGAAGGTGAAACTATTTCATTTTTCTCAGGCCTTTAACAGAGGAGCTGCATTGGTTTCAGCTGATTCTTGCATCTTAAGGAGTGTTTCATTATTTTACATTGCTGACGTTGTTTTATATCCTGGGCTGTTTTTTATGGTTTGCCCATTATTGATGGTTTTATGCCATTTTTAGAGATAGATTTCAGTGCCAGAGTAACTTAGAGAACAACAAGATTTATGGTGTATGGGCTCAAAGAGTCCTTCATCAGAGAGGGACATTCTGGAAGGTGCCATTATGCATACGGATAAAACCGATAGCTGCCTGCACAGATGTATTCTCTGTTGTGCCTCCCACCTTGTGGAATGCCCTGCCTAGGAAGGCAAGGAAGGATCCCACATTTCTATCATTCCACAGATGGGGTAAGACAGAATTGTTCAAGGGGGCATTTTTACAAAGGGAATTGAGCTACAGTAAAATGGAATGGTTCAAGAGGACACTTTTTATAAAAGGAATAGGAATGTAGTCAGTTCTGTTCTATATATTATCCTGCATTGTGCTCTTCTATTTAGGGTTGCCAGATCCAAGTTGGGAAACCTCTGGAGATCTGGGGGTGGAGCCTGGGAAGAACAGGGACCTCGATGATTTAGAATTCCATAGAATCCTCCCTCCAAAGTATCCATTTTCTCAACAGGAACTGATCTCTGTCGCCTGGAGATGAGCTGTAATTCTGGGGAATCCCCATTCCCAGCTGGAGGCTGGCATCCCTGTGTCTGGTATCTTTGTCTTTTTGCATTGCTTTTCTAACTGTTGTAAGCCTAGTCCTATTGCATTCTTTATTGGATGTCTTATGATGTCTGATTGCTTTGTTATATATCATGTGATCCACCTTGAGTCTCAGTGAGAAATGTGGGCTATAAGCAAAGTAAGTTAATGTTGATGACCCTGGGTTGCATTTCCACAAAATTAAGCAACAGATTTGTGCATGCTCATTTGTTGCCACTAAAGAGCAGCATCTGTATGAAGTATTCATGTGAATACTTCCATTTTTGAGCAATCTATAAAAGTGGCAGCACATGGCATAATTTGGCTGGCATGGGCACAGCGTGAGGAAACCTTTTTTTCTGTTACACTTTCATTGTGGGAAGGCTTAAAGCTGGCCATCATTTTGAGTTAATTGGGTAAAAGTATTGGACATAGTTGGAAACTCTGTCATTCTTCTGTAGCTTTACCTACTGTGTATAGGTTTTTTCTTCATGTGAACTTTTACCCTTACTCATAATAGCTATATTGGTTTGAAAGGAAATTTTGTGTGCTTTTCCCCCCTGCCTGGAATGACTGGGTTTTAAAAAAAAATTCTGCCCTACTCTGTTTACTACTACCCTGCTAATCATTATTGTGCCATTGTACTTGGATGAGAGGGGAGAGGTTAGGAAAGGAAATCTCATGTTCTTGTGAAAAATTCAAATTTGTGTTTATTAGGGTATTCTTTTTGTTATCACTTCAGATCCCTTGAGACTAAGTAACGGAGGAACAAGAAATAAAAATGAATGAGAAATATGCCTTCAATTGTTTAAGTATGGGGTCAATTTGTATTGCTTTTAGAGGCTGCATATAAATCTCTGGTGAATCTTCTGAATAAATATCCAATAATTCTCAAAGACATAAAGGAGACATATTTCTCCCTGTTAATACCTGATTGTGCAGATCAACACTGCAATCCTAAACTGAGTTAAACCCTTATTTATTGATTGATTTGATTTGATTTCTATCCCGCCTTCCCCACAGGTGGGCTCAGGGTGGGTCACAACACACAAAATACTAACATAGGTAAATCATTTTAAAAACTCTAAAAAAAAAAAATCCAAATTCCCTAATAAACAAGATGGCATTCCAAAGATTTATAATGTCCTGGGCCTGTTTCCATCAGAGAAGATATGGAGCCTGATTTGGTATGGGTTCTCATGGTAGTAAATTTACTGCTATCAAGATTAAGGGCATTTCAAATAGGAGGGGCCAGATTTGATTGGACATCCGCTGCCCTAACCAAAAGCCTGGTGGAACAGGTCTGTTTTATAGGTCCTGCGGAATTGTAATAGATCCCACAGGGCCATGATCTCTATTGGGAGCTTGTTCCATCAGGCAGGACCAGGACCAAAAATGACCTGGTCCTAGTTGAGGCAAGACAGACGTCTTTGGACTGGGGGTTACCAGTAGATGTTGATCTACTGAGTGCAAGGCTCTTTGGGGTACATATGGAAAGAGGCAGTCCCACAGGTATGTTGGTCCGTGGCTGCATAGGTCCTTAAAGGATAACACCAGCACCTTGAAATGAATCCAGAACACTATTAGCAGCCAGTGCAATTGGTGCAGCACCGGCTGAATGTGTGCCCACCATAGACATCACAGTTGGCAAGTATACTGCCACATTTTGCACTAACTGCAGCTTCTGAATCAGGTACAAGGGTAGCCCTGCATAGAGCAAGTTACAATAGTTCAATCTGGAAGTGACCATTGCATGGATCACCGTAGCCAAGTCACAGGAGGAAAGTTAGGGAGCTAGTTGCTGAACCTACCATAGATGGGGAAAGGCTGATTTGACAACTGTGGTGACCTGGGCCTCCATTGATGATGAGGCATCCAGTATCCCTCCTAGGCACCTTACTCTTGGCACTGGCATCAGCGATACTCCATCCAGAGCTGGGAGCCGAATCCCCATATCCAATCCCCTGTGGCTCAGGTACAGGACCTCCATCTTTGATGGATTCAACTTCAGCTGGCTCTGCTGCAACCAGCCAGCTACAGCCCTCAGAACCCTGTCCAAAACATCTGGAGCCAAGTCTCCATGAACAGATATAGCTGGGTGTCATCAGCATATTGATGAAACCCTAGCCCAAATCTCCAGATTACCTGGGTGAGGGGGCACATATAGATGTTAAATAACATTGGGGAGAGAATTGCCCCTGGCGAACACCACAATTAAACGGGTATCATGGAGAAATCCTCTCCACAAGTGCTACCCTCTGTCTCTGACCCTGGAGAAAGGAGGAGAGCCATTGCAAGAAAGTCCCCTGAATCCCTGCATTAGTGAAGCAGTGGGACAAAAGATGGTGGTCAACCATGTGAAATGCTGCTGTGAGATCAAAAAGCAACAGCAGCGCTGACCCGCCTCAACCCAGGTAACTCCAGTGGCCATCTGTAAGGGCAACCAGTGCAGTCTCGGTCCCATGGCCAGGATGAAAGCCAGACTGGAAGGGATCCAGGATGGGGGCATCATCGAAGAAAACCTGCAGCTGTTCAGCCACCACTCTCTCAACTACCTTACCCAGGAATGGAAGGTTCAACACTGCACTGTAGTTGGCCAGGACTGTAGGGTCCAAAAATGGTTTCTTTAGGAGTGGCCACATTACTGCCTCCTTCAACCGCCCTGGGAAAACCCCTGATGTCAGGGATAGGTATACAATCTCGCATGGGGGGCCCGTACCTTCTCTCCACAGGCCTTAACCAGCCAAGATGGGCATGGATTGAAGAGGCAAGTGGTAGGCTTCACAGCTGTCAGGACCTTGTCAACCTCCTCCTGGGAGAGACAGCTGAAGTGGTCCCAAACAGGACCAGAAGAAATCCAAGGGCTTCCAGTTCCTCTATCGTTTTGACTGTGGCGGGGAGGTCACGGTGGAGCAACAAGACTTTATCTGTGAAATGGCTCACAAAGGCCTCACAGCAAATGTCCAGTTCCCTTCTATTTTGTTTGCCTTGTGGCAACAATGTTAAAGATTTAATGGTCCTAAATAATTGGGCTGGGTGCGAGCTTGCAGATATAATGGCAGCCACACATAATTCCTTCTTAGCAGCTTTCACTGCCATCTCATAGGCTTTCATAAAAGTCCTATAAGATGTTCTTGTAGCTTCATTATGAGTACGCCGCCACACTCACTCAAGCCATCTCAGCTCCCGTTTCATCCTCTGTAGCTCTGGGGTATACCAAGGAGCTAGTTTGACATTTACTTCCACAGAGTGCAACTCTCCTTTGACTGCCCTTTCCATAACTATGGATTAGTAGGAATTGTGTGGGTTGCTAGGTATGGTTATTTGGTGAGAACCCTTGGGTGCTGGGTGGGTTGGGAGGTAACACCCTTGGTACTGAGCAGCTTCAGCCAAGCCAGTGATAGATGCAAAGTAATGTGCAAACATATTGATAGAGAATTTGACGACCAGTCATTAATACTCATTTTTTAAGCCTTAAACAATGAATCTTGTGACTTTGAATCAGTTTTGCCCTTCAGGGTTTGCTAACTAGCTTGCTGAGCTCAGGAAAAATCAGGGCATGCCAGGGCTGCCTAGCTTTTACTCCATGAAGGCAAACAAAAGAACATGATGTTGAACATGATATTTGAAAAGTACTGAGACCGATGAGTGATTTCAGCTCTCATACTTTATTTAGTGGTTAGGAACAAGACAAGGAACCCCGGCTCACAGGCCGGCTTTTATTCGTGAGGTACCCACACCCACCACACACACACCACCGTGATAGGGTATATACAGTGACCAAGAGTTCCATAGGTCCCGGCTAGGACCCCAGCCCTCCAATTGGCGCTGGCTAGGATCCACTTGGACCATTGTCTCTTGGAGCGAAGCTCAGAGGCTTTGCATGACTACGTGGCGAGTAAGCCTCGCACGCGGTTGGATATGAATACATTACAATATTCCAGCAGTATTCCATTTGGAACCTTTTATTCTTATTTCCCTGTTATTTTTGCAGTTTTTAAAAAAAGGTTTAAGATGAAGAATCCTGTGTTGGCCAAGTGATGGAAACTCATAATTCCTTTTTTTTTTTTTTTTTTTTTGCCACACAGCTATTAGTTACACGGTTTGGCACAAATTACTTTCTTCTATTCCATAAAACAATGTTAATGAGCTTTGATTAATATAGGACTAAAAGCACTTGTTCTGTCACATTAGCAACATCCTATTGGAAAATGATGGCTTTAATTTACAGTCACAGGCATGCACTATTCACTTAAGATGGGTGGGGGAGTGAAATGTGATGGACGGTAGCATTCAAATGTACTGATTCACACTGGTTTGCATCTTTCAGTCCTCTTTCAGTCCATGCTTATGCATTACTTCCAAGCGCAGTTTTTGGTTCGTAGCTATCAGCTTTCATTTAGCAATTTGATTTAAAAAATACAGGCTGTAAATAGCTTGCATTTCACATGTATTACCCTCTGACTGCTGCTGTGATTGCTCAGTCAGGGGCCAGCTGCAAAAATGTTAAAAGTATTCAGGAGACATATGAATATTCATCATACTGACATTCTTGTTTCCTTGCACACTGTGATGTGGAGCCATAGAATCTCAGAAGCGGAAAAGACCCATGGATCTCCAAAGCCAATCTCCTGCCCTGAGGAAGGATACCCTAAATCTAAACCATCACTGACAAACATATGTCAGGCATTTTATTGCAAATCTTGAAGGAAGATTGTCTCACATTGTGATCCAAACCTGCAAAAGTGTCTCAAGATTTTAAAGATTTTGTTTAGGAAATCAGATCTCCTATTTCTGTACTTTTGTCCCTGTACTGCCATGTTATTCTTCTGAAAGTAAAGATGGCCCTCATTTGGGAGTAAAAATACACAGTCATTCACGTAATGGTAACTTACTTGATACTAGTACAAAACAGGGGTTCAGTCACCTAGAGCATCCCTCCAGGTAGTTAATAGAATTTCAGCACATACCTCCTTCATTATATTTTCTGATCAGTAGCAAGAACATAGTAAAATGTTTTCCATCAAGTAGGCAGATGCTATGATGACCAATTTCCCACATCATTACATACACATTACCACTTGGAAAGGATTTTTAACTCATTTTGTAGTATTTTATGTGAATTACCTTGACAGGACCTTGGGGTGAGATATAAACTTAATATATATATATATATATAAATAAACCCACACTAAACAATTAAATTAAGGACATGGCATTCAAAACACAAAACTGAATTGTCACTGATGAAAGTATCATAAATTGCAGGGCCACAGAAATTTTGAGATGAAGGAAAATTTAAATTTATAAGCCAACATCGAATTTAATTTTATTATTTGTACCAGTAAGAATAAGTACTATTACTGTGACTGAAGGAGTGATTAATAGTAAAATTATTTGGTCAAGTTGCTTTGACTTTCAGTTTTGTAAAGAACAAATAAATGTAATGAAATAAGGCAAATTACATGAAAGACTCAATGGATGTAGAAAGAATTAAACTACAATCAAGCACCTGTTTTCCAGACCTGTTTCTCAGAGGAGAGGAAATACTGAATGAGGAGGGGGCGTAAGATATGGCCTTTATAAAGATGAATAATTCACTTTTTCATCTTTAGTAGGCATTAGTGTCAGTTTTAAAGCAGCATAAATTAAATCAAGTTTTGAAATAGAATTTAGTTTTCATAAAAATGGTTTTCCACTGTGCCTCATTTTCTGTAGCTTGAGGGCTGCTTTACATGTTGCATTTCCCAGTAAGAGGAGTTCTCCTTCATGCATATTCCAGATTTGTTCCCCAGGTATGTACATAATTTATAGGAAGCTTGATGCACCTTTTACAGGCACACTTTATTTTGTGTGTGTAGCCAGAGATGAGAACTACTCGAGGAAGTGGCTAATATACCTGAAGAACATATTGCATGCATTGATTTTTATTTTGGAGAAGACAGTAATGTACTGTTTAGCAATGTGCTAATAAAGCATCTGATACTATTAGAGATATGTAAACCCTATCAGTCACAATTTGATTAGATTTATAAGATCTGTTGTTAATAACTGGTTTGGCAATACATATTCTAATGACTTTCTGGTAACTCACTCTTTTCTTCCTTTCCTCCATCTTTGTGCTTTGGCCCCCTCCTCGCCCTGCCCACAAAATGGCAACAGTCTGGAGTGGGCATGAAGAAAATTATTGATTACATCTGATATTAGGTAATTGACTTATAGCTTTAGTTAATTTTAACATTGTTTTAACTGTTGTACATCACCCAGAACCTTGTGTGCACAGGGATTGGGTGATTCACAAATCCAAATAAATAAATAAATAAAATGTAAGTTATCACTTTGTTTGCCACACACCTATATACCTCCATACCGTACAGACATTTTAATGTCATACTTCTGAATTATCCATCCCCTCTGCTTTTTAAAACTGTACAGGAATCATACCACTTGGCTTGTCAGCATTTCTACTTTCACACTCTAATTGATATTAAAAGAAATATCTGCAGTGGAGGAAGTGCTTAGCACTTTGCATTGACTCAGCATTCACTGCAACAGCCAGCCAGGTGTGTGGAAAGCCAATGTGGTGTAATAGTTACAGCAATGGACTAGGATCTAAGAAACTCAGGTTTGAATCCCCACTCTGCCGTGGAAACTTGCTGGGTGCCTTGGGCCAGTCACACATTATCAACCTAACCTACCTCAAAGGGTTGATGTAAGGATAAAAGGGAGAGGAGAACAATGGAAGCCACTATTGATCCCCACTGGGGAGAAAGGTAGGATATAAATAAAATAAATAATGGAACAGATAATTGATAGCTAGATAATTTATAGTCTTCATGCAAAGGTATGCAATATATTGCATTAAGTGGTTATTATCATTTTTTTAGAACTATATTGAGTTACAAAGAGGTTTCAAATGCTTTCTTATTGTTTCCGGGATTTTTCTGCTCCTCTTTCTTGCATTATATAGGATTTTTCTGGAGCATTTTACAATATCCTCAATTTATTTTAGAATGTAATAGCTTGATTGAATTGAACACTTTATATTTCATTTCTTGCCTTTAAAAATCAATATTTTTCACACTGTCATGAATATTATTTGTACAAGTCATGGCATCTATTTCCCCCCCCCATTGTAATCATGCCAGTGGGTGAAGATGAAGTACCTTTCTTTTGTTATTAAGAGCTTAGGAGCCCTGAGCTAAAGGCTGCAATTCTTCATGTCACCACTGTGGTGGCAAATAAGATTTTCCATTTAGTTCCTCGTAACCTCATTTGTCAAGGAGACTATATTTCAAGTTTATATAGATTCAAGGCAAACAAAACTGGACAGTTAAAAGCTTCTCTTGTCATAAATTGAATTCATCCATTAGCCAAACCCCCCCGCCCCTTAAAGTAATGGGTTATTAACATTGCTGAAGCATCGACTTGTTTCGAGCTTTATGTAAAGATTTCTGAAGCTAATTTGATTGTGGAATCATTATTCCCATAATGATGGCTACAGTGTGCTGCTAATCTCACTTCAACATGTTAGCATGAGTTACATCTCAAGCTGGTAGAATATTTTTTCTCTCTGGAATTTTGTTCATTTTGAAATGGTCAGAAATGGGAGACTATCTAGTGTACTTTTGAGCAATTTATAAGGGCACAGTGCAGAATAAAAAGAATGGATTTGTTAACTCTTGTGTCCTTCATTCTATAATGATCTAGATTTAAAGAGATATATTAATGAGATGTTTTTTTTAAAAAAAAATGTATCTTAATCTTGGCAATGACATGCCTGCTGTGCCTGCTAATCCTAGGAACTAAAACCTCACAAAAGGGGACAGTGCACCAGAGTTCACCTAGTGAATGAATGAACTCAGGCTTCTGCTAATCAACACAACTGCAACTGTGCCAATTTGGCTTTCCCATTTCATATGCTCTATTTGATCTCAGGCTATTTCTCAGCTGTTTTAGATTGTCATGCCTCAGACCCATAAGTGGCTGGGGTTTTAGCTGCAGGGTTATGATTTGACTCCATTTACAATTCAGCAAAAAGCATGGAATTGCAAATGATTTAGAAAAAAAGTTAATAATTGAGCTGCATATTATGCAGCGTGGGCTTTCTTCATGTTACTTCTCAGAACTCTACCAGGTGTCACGGCTCCTGCTGAGTCCAAGCAAACGGCCCCAGCAGAGGATCTAAGTGCCGCTGGGGATCAGCTCACGCTGCCAGTAACACCTGCACCTGACAGGGCTGAGCTTTCAGAAGCTACAGCTGACACCTCTCCTCCTGATTCCCCTCACCCAGTATGCCGGTTAAGGGAACAGCGCCAATGGGAGATGACAGCTAGGCGGTGAGAGACACACATGTGTAGCAGACGCTCACTCAGCCCCGAGTACTAGCAGGAGCTGAGACTCACTGGAGGCACACTAATTGCTGACAGGTTTATGGGCTATTTAATTCCTGCACTCACACTGACAACTCGTGCCAGCAACTAGTCTCTTCAGAGGAAAGCTCTGCACCCCTTGCCTGAGTTCCTGGCTCCTTGTTCCTGACTGGATTCCCTCGGCTCTGTGATCTCAGCTTGAACGACTACGCTCTGACTCTGCACCTTGAACCTTGACTCATTGGCTCCTGAGTCTTTTGGACTCTGGCTCTCTGACAACTCTAATGGTTTGTGATTTGAACTTGATTCCCAGTTGGTTTGCTTGCCTGGCTTTTGACTGTATTTTGACCACCCCGCTCTTGCTTAGTGTTTTGGACTTCGTCTTCCCGGCTAGCTTGCTTTACTGGCTCTTGATCTTGGACTGTATCCTGACTGCCTTGCCCCTGCCTAGCCCCGCATTGTAACACCAGGTTTATGGTAAAGTACTGGAACTAGCAGGAGAAAGCAGATTCCAGTCTGTAGTCCAAAGCCTTCCTGGAAGAGTGTCCAACATGAAATATTGGCAACTCAAGGCAGTACAGAGTGACTTGATGATGTGAAGAAAGTGAAACATCAGATTTTAAAAAACCAATTACAAATTTCTTCTTCGTGAACCAAACTAGTAAAGATGCTGTGTTAAATTGTATCAAGAACTGAAAAGGTAAGAAAGAAACCTAGTAGAGGGTCAATAGTTAAAACCTCATATATACCTGTTATAAGTAAAAATGCATGTATTTATTTTGATAAAAGTTAAAAAAATAAGGGCCCAATAAAAGCCTCATTACAAAGTACGAAAGACATACACACAAGGATCAAATATTGTGACCTAATGTGTTTCAGCTCAATAAGGCCTTCTTCAGAGGTCAACCAATTTGAGGTATAAATAGGTACATGTGTCCGATCCCTCACAGCTATAAGTCCAATACCCGTTTAGGCAAAGTAGAATTTTATTAAAGCCATGTTAGAGCAGGAACAAGTGCACTGTTGAGAATACCTGAGACGGGCTTAGCAGGGGATAATGAAAGTCATTCAAACCGTTAATAACCAATAGACTTGGTTCCCGCCGCGCGGGCAGATTTTTGTATTCACGCCCAAAAGCCTGAGAAGCAACGGTTCTATAAAGATAAACAATTAAAGCTTCACACGGTCCAGCTCATTATAGTCTAAGCAAAGCGGCTCCTTCTCCACACCTGTTAATCTTGCAGATAAGTGTACACTAGCGTTCATAGAATGGAATGCATTACAGAGGGATACACACAGGGCACACAGTAGGCATGCGCAGATGCCATAGGAGAGGGGGGGGTTCCCCGTCCACATAGTTCAATGGCAGCTAGCTGACAACATGTTACAAAGAACTGGCAAAGAATATGTCCATACTGGACCAAAAAAAGAATGTTCCAAAGCAAGATTAATAGACACTAGACAGGAATGTTTATGAGACCTCTTAGGAATAAGTCATGTGTCCAGTGCATATGCACAGGTGGTAAAAGATATTACTGTTGTGTATCTTCCAATTCTGGTGGTCCAGACAGTAACAAGAGAATCAATTAACAGAACATACAGACTGTTTTCTATGTAATGTTTCTTTGTAACGAGGCTTTCATTGGGCCCTTATATGTTTTTTAAAAACTTTTCTCAAAATAAATACATGTATTCTTACTTATAATTACTTATAACAAGTATGGGTTCTTTCACACATGCTAAATGATGCCATTTCAATACACTTCATCAACTGTGTCCCGGCTAGCGGCAAAGCAGGTACCAGAGCAGATATACAGTGCCAAAGCAGTCCAGAAAGTGAAGTCAAAGCCAGTCCAAGGGTCAGTAATTCATTAGGTGCAGACAGGTCCAAAAAGCAGAATCCAAAGTCAATCCAGATAGCAAAGTCCAAGGTCAGTCCATAAATCACAGGGGACAAGGCAGGTATTCTGGTCACTGGTTTCACAGATATATGACTCCTTGCTTCTGCAGCTGGAAAGACATGCCAGCTTGGTTTAAGTAAGTCTCTCACAATGAGCTGAGTTAAGCAAGGAAAGGTCCTGCAATCACTCAGGACTGCTGTCAGCCAAATGCCTGTATTGGGCTAAGAGATGAGCACTGCACCTTCACTCTGTAAGTTCCTGGTGAGATCTCTCCTGGCGTTGGTCTGCTAATGAGGGGGGGGGATCTGAGGGGTCGTCCTTCCCCAGCTGATCTTCATCATCCCCTCCCGTAGTCTGTCTGGAGGAGTCAGCTTTTGCTTTCAGTGTTGAATCATGGAACTCCTGACTTTCCTCAGCTGCTTCTTGTGAGCTGGGCCCAGGCACTGTGACACTTGCGGAGTCTTCCTTCAGGCTGAGTTTTGACTGGTCAAGCTGGCCCACGACAAACTGTTTGCAAGTGGATTTTGCCCTTTCACACAGTAAAATCCAGTTGACCAGTACATTGAAAATGGATTGAAAGTATGTTATTTAGGGTGTGTATGACAGCGCCCTGTATATAAGGTTTTAACTATTGACCCTGTACTAGGTTTCTTTCGTACCTTTTCAGTTCTTGATTCAATTTTATTGGGCTAAATTTTTCTCCCCTCCCTGTGTCTTTGCTGTGTTAAATTGTGTCAGTTCATTAAAAAGGCTGCTGTGAGTACCATTTCAATGTCTGAGGCCTGTGAATGTTCATGTTTTCTTTCTTCTTAATGGATACTGGTACATAGCCAACATTTCATTCAACATGTTATTGATCATTTCACCCACTAATCACATTTTCTCCATTCTTCAGCATGTCCATTGATCCAGATCAAATGAGCAGTAAAAGCTAAATTTTGGTTCTTTTTTTTTTAGATATTAGATGGCAAGTCACACATGGCTCTTCTTCATTTGGGAAAAATATTGGGGATGATAGAAAGATTCACTGACATGTTTGTGTAATAATTAAATTTTTATATTCAAAATTGTGTAGTGAAACTGAAGGCTGGAAAGATGGTAATCAATCAGTGCTTTAATTACCAAAGTAGGAGATCCTTGTGTTATAGCTGCAAAGTAGAAATTCATCACCTAATTTCAGATTGGTAGATAGGGTTGCCCTCCTGGCAACCAGCATGAAGCAGGCACTGGAAGAGATGCCACTGTGTTGCCAACAACCCTCTGGTGTTTGGGCAAAAATTCTATGGTAGAAGTCATTTTTACCATAGAGTTTTTGCCGTAATATTAGTGTCCCCTGTAGCCAGTGATGACATCATTTCTGGTGTGTGCCAGAAGTGACATCACCATGTTTCCATGCAACACTGGCCTAAGCCTGTCCCTGCTGCTTGTAAATCCACTTGCTGGCCAGCAGATTGGAGGCAGGGTCTTGGCAGTTCTAGTAGATGGATGTGTTACTGTGTAATGATAACAAAGAGATCTACATGTGTGCAGAGTGTTTGCAGACTTGGCATATTTAGAACCTTATCTATATAAGAGGAGACAGTTTTAAAAATTATATACATGGATGTTATGTCTCCTCAGACCCTTGGCTTTCTCCATAAAGTGTTTCTTTTACTTCAGTGAAAGATTCTGCATTTTAATCCTGCCTGAGCAGGTTTCCTTTAGCCGTAATCCCAAATTTTGGGGTAGATAAGGATATCAGCTTGACAGTGGTTATTCACTAGTAAAGAAAATATATTTCGCACATGCTCAGTGGCACACATTCACATAGGCAAATTACAGCAAAATGGCTTACAGTTAATTACAAAAACAGATGTCAGGCTGAATGAAACTGGCATGTATTTTTCTATTCCTGTTCTCACTCTCATAATGGTTAAGTAAAGTCCCCACTGCATATGGAGACGGCAATCCCAAAATAGTATAAATGTTACTCTTTTACTTTTCACTGCCAGAGAATGTAGTGATGGTCAAAAGCATGTTAAGTGCCATCAAGTCATCTTACTTATGGCACCCATATGAATGACTGATCTCCAGAATGTATGACCATTAACAGCCTTGTTCAGGTCTTGCAAACTAAGGGTCATGGCTTCCTTTACTAAGTCAATCAACCTTATGTTGGGTCTTCCTCTTTTTCTGCTACCGTCAACCTTTCCTAGCTTTGTAGATTACTTTAAAAGGGGATTAGACAGATTCATGGAGGATAGGTCAATCAGTGGCTACTAGCCATGGTGACTAAAGGGAATCACCACATTCAGAGGCAGTAAACCTCTGGATACTAGTGCTAGGAGGCAACATAAGGGATAGGCCTTGGCCTCTGTCACCTGTTGTTGGCCCTCCAGAGTAGCTGATTGTGTGAGGCAGGATGCTGCACTAGATGAACCACTGGTCTGATCCATCAGGGATCTTCTTATGTACTCCAATTTTCTTCACAATAGTCTTGTCACTATGGATGTTAAAAAGGAGAGAAACAAAAAAGAAGCAGAGGGCTCAGGGAGGAATTGTGATGGAACCGAACAGATGAGAGTGAATTGGTCAGAAAGGGGTCAGCAAACTCTACTCTAGCCAGCTTGTGGCTTCCCCTGCTCCCTTCCTTCTCAGGTGATTCAAAAATAAATTCAAACAGAAACCGGACATTCAGAGACAGGGCATGGGCATATTTCTAAGTGGGTCGTCACCATGTTTCCATATCCTGTCCCTTATAATAAAGCTGTTTTGGCCTCCAATGTTCGATGCGCGCCAACAGTGATTGGCAGCCTGAACTGCTACTCAGCATCTGTCTGCAAATCAGAAGGAGAAGCCCGTGTACCACCCATACCACCACTGCCCGTGAAAATTCACCTCAGAACTCACCAGAGGAGAGAGAACACCATTTGTCTTTGGAGGAGAGAGGATGCTGTAGAGGAGGAGTTATGCCCCCCTTCCTACCACCTGCCCACCTTTCCCAGGGGGGTGGGAGAACCACCCCATGCCTTGCTGGGCTGGCAGGGCAGCCCGGCCAGCTTTGGTGGGAGGGGGGAGGGCAGTGACGGCCGTCCCTGGGCCGGCACAGCCTGGCCCAGATGCGCCACAGAAAGGTTCTGGGAGGGGAAGCAGCTGCCCCTGGCCTTACTAGGGGGGAGGTTAGCAATGCCCCCCCGTGCCACTTTTCCCGCCCAAGCCATACGGAGCTGCCACCGCAGGCCCGTCTTCGGCGCTCCCCCCCCCAGCTTCAGAGGCCTTCGAGGGGAGCAGGTGAAGGGCAACGGCGGTGGATGGGCGGCAGAAGCCCTCCAAGGCCCCTCACCCCCCATGCCACTTCTCCTGCCCGCCCAGACAGCTGGACGGGCGGCAGAAACCCTCCAAGGCCCCCCACTCCTCCACACCACTTCTCCCACCCGCCCGGAGAGCTGGATGGGTGGCAGAAGCCCTCCAAGCCCCCCCCCCACATCTGTTCCCCAGAGCCCAGGTCTACCCACCCCATTCTAGTATATTGGTAGACCTGGCCTCTGGAGAACAGGTCTACCCACCCCATTCCACTATCAGGGCTGTTGTAGCGGTCAAGAGGCCAGGTCTACCAATATAGTGGAATGGGGTGGGTAGACCTGTTTTCCAGAGGCCAGGTCTACATATACACTGGAATGGGGTGGGTAGACCAGTTATCCAGAGGCCTCTACTTACCCCATTCCACTGGTGGGCCAGGCAGGGCACGGTAGTCCAAAACACAGTCCGAGGTCAAGGTAACAGAGAAGACAGAGTAAAGTGAGCAAAGTCCAAAACGTAGCCTAGGGTTACCAGAGGTTCTATTAAAGAGTTCAGAAGCCGAAAGCCGTTCATCAGAAGACAGGGTACACAGTCCATAGTCAGGGAGCCAGAGAGAAACAACGTCATGCAAACCAGAGTCAGGAGCTGGGAAGTCAGTACGAAAACGAGGAGACAGGAAAGCAGGATCCAGGGTGCAGGAGCCATGCCGCTTCCTAATTTCGACTTTTCCTAAGGATTCTAGTTAGCCATTAGATGAAATTGATGGCCCATCTGGCTACATATTGTAGCTAGAAAAATTAAGCAGTCTTTTCATTCATTTTGAATTGTATTATTTTGTATCTTCTAAGTGTCTTTTCATATACACTGTATATTAGGCTCCTGCTGGTTTTGTTGCTTTTTGATAGGCTTGCTCATGGAACGTTACGTTAAACAAAGATAGGTTGCTATTTTTCTGGAAATGAATCAATGATTCTGATGTTTTATATCTGGATAAAAAACCCTTATAATTGAAATGCAGTTTTTTGTATTCCCACTACTTTGAGACAAAGCATATCATTGTTATCTCATCTGAATGCTGAATAATTTAAAGAAGTGCTCTATATTAAATATTTAATCTGTTCTAAATTATATCATACTAATCCCAATCAATCTGATCCACACATTTTGCAGGACCACTTTTATTAAACCAAATTAAATATTGAACCAAATTTAATAATTAAACTCAATTGCTTATTGGCTTATTGTAACACATAAGAAATTCAATTTGTATACAGATCGCTGAAAAACAGAAGAATAAACTTAATAGTGTTCACTAAAACTATTGCATTTGATTAGAATTATTTTAATTTGAGCATCAGTTAAGGAAATTGTGCACAGGTACACATTTACTTGCACAGTTTCAACTAGCAGCAGCTAAGTGATGCACACACTCTGATGCATGTGCAAACCGGCATATATGTAAAGTCATACCACCTGAAATACTTATAATGATTTTCAGTGAAGGAATCTGATGGATGAAAAAAATGTGTTAGATGAGGTTTAAATGTGAAAATTTATTTATTTATTTATTTTTCACCAAGGCAGGCTCAGGGAGCTGAGCAGGAGCAGCCCCACACTCTACAAGATCCATAGGCATACCTGAAGGAACATGAAACAGTGGATTAGTGACCTCTAAAAACACACACACACCTATTTTATAGCTTGAAACATTAACAGAACAAACCTAAGGACACTTTCCTGGGAGTAATCCCTGTTAAATAGACCATAGTAGAATTCAGAGCAGACCTGTTTAGGATTGCTCTCTGATAAAAGTTGTTCTTGATTTCCAAATATAAGTTGAAAGTGGATGATGAAACTATTTACATGCTATTGTTTATTTAAAAACCAGATGCATCCTAATACAGTATCAGTATTTTTATAATTGCTGTGGTTACTTTGCATATTGCATTTCTGTAAAACCAGTCCTTTCCTGGCCCCCATGTAACACCTGCATAGGATCCATGTGACTGAATATTATAAGCGCTGGTTATGTGTGTATATTCTTCAGTTATGGTTATTACCATTGGTGCTACAGTAGTAACAGGTAAATCAGGAAAGAAGCACTAATTAATGATACATTATCATCGCATTAATGATACATGATCAGTATAATTAACACCTCTTTGATTGTTGACTCACTTCTCAGCACCAGCATGCAGTAGATCCCTATTAGGAAGTTTTTGTGTTTAAAAAACAAACAAAACACCACCCAACTTTTCTGTTATGGTCAATGACAAATTATACAATTATACAATTAGGAATAAGGCCTGTTGTGGATATAAATACAATGAACTCTAGAAAGAGGCTCTGGGTGGGTGCCCTGGGCCATTGGGCACTCAGCATCAATTTGCTGTGGTGACCTCAGTGGGGTATAATGACACAGAGCTTACCATTTCTCCAGGGGAATTGATCTCTGCCATCTGAATAACAGTTGTAATTCTGAGTGATCTCCAGCCCTCCCCTGGAGATTGGCAACAATGGTTTCCGGGGAGGAAATGACTGGTTTGGAGGGTGGAGTCTATAGCATTGTACCTGTCTGAGGTCCCACACCTCCTCAAACCTTACCATCTCCAGCTCCACCCCTCAAATCTTCAGGAATTTCCCAACCTGGAGTTGGCAACCATATCTCCTTCCCAGCCAATCATCAGCCTGCCTTTATTTGCCCCTCTGACTTCAGCTTTCCACACACCCCTGCAGCCTCTACCCTGCTCTAAAGCACTAACTGCAACATCACACTGGCTGTTATAGGGGAGCCATCACACTGGCTGTCATGGGGGGACACACAGAGTCCACTGTTTTCTCCAGGGGAACTGATTGCTGACATCTGGAGAGCAGTTGTAATTCTGAGTGGTATCCAGCTCTCAACTGGAGATTGGCAACAATGGTTCCCCAGGAGGAAAAGTACAGTCTTTTTCTGCAATGGGGACCAAAGCAGCTTACATTATTATCCTCTCCCCCTTTTGACTTGCACAACAACCCTGTGAGGTAGGTTAGGCTGAAAGTCTGTGGCTGGTTCGAGATCATCAACTCAGCTTCCATAGCAAGAACCTGGATCTGGCAGACCATGCTCTGAAGCGCTAACTGCTACGCCACACTGGCTGTGGTATCACCTGGTATCACAGATGAACTCCAGACAACAGATCTCTCTCTCCCCCTGGAGAAAATAACTGCTTTGGAGGGTGGCCTCTATTGCATTCTGTTCAGCTGAGGCCACTCCCCTCCATAAACGCTGGCTTCCGTAGACTCCACCGCAAAATTTCCCAACCTGGAGCTGGCAACACTAGTCAAGATTGGTCCCAATGAGTTTTCTCCCAGAGGCCAAAATGGGCATAGAAAGGGTCTCCTCCCCCCACCTTTTACTGACAGAACCAAGCTTGGTTGCCTAGCAACAGGCATTGAGGGGAAAGTAGGGTTGCCAGCTCTGAGTAGAGAAATACCAGGAGATTTGCGGTGTGGATCCTGTGGAGGGCAGTGTTTTGGGGAGAGGACTCAGCAGGGTATAATGCCATAGGGTCTACCCTCCAAAGCAGCCATTCTCTCCAGGGGAACTGATCTCTGTCATCTGGAGAGCAGTTGTAACAGTGGGAGATCTCCAAGTCCCACCTGGAGATTGGCAACCCTAGGGGAAAGTCAACCACACAGCAGAAGTTTGGAGAGAATGGCAGTGGGTAGGAGAGAGGAACGGACCCAGCACCCAGCGAATGGCACGCGAGTACTCTTGAGTGGCAGTTGATGGGTCAATGGCTGATGGAGCGCACTGCACAGCCAATGGGAGAGCTGGAAAAGGCCAATATGTAAGATAATTATATATATAGGATAATAGTGTGCCATCAGACATCAGTGCAATGCGTAAATTAAAGTTACATCACTAATGCACACCTAATAATCATTCTAATGCTGAACAACTTTTACTGTGAATATAGTATAATTATTACTAATAAATCCTACAGTGCTTTCACCTTGGCTAGATTTTTCAAATATTAATAAAATAATTATTTATATATAAAAAGCATTAAGTGTTTTAGCTGCCATAATTTTGTTCATTATAACTAGGTTCTGGGAAACTTGCCAGAAAACATAATTTTGCTCAAATTATACATCATGGTCGGCCATAAATTACTTATTGATTCATCCCTCTTTTAAAATTTCCTTCCAATCCCTTATTTTAAATTCTAGCAGGCTATGATTACGGCTCCTTTCATTTTTAGTAAATTTAACTTTCATATGTTTTGGGTCAAGTGGTCCACTTTTAAATATGATTAAGGATTGATCTAGTGGTTTCCCTTACATTTTGAATCCCATACAATTGAAGGACACATCTGTGATTTGAAGTGGAAATCCTTATCTACTCTCTTTAATCAAATGGTCAAAACAAACCAGCAGTACCAATGCTGCAGTTTAATGGCTTCCTATCCTTAAGAAGATTTTATGAGACACATTCAGGGGAGATAATAATACTTTTTTTAAGTTTAAAAGAATGTACTGCACAGTTGCCATTGACATTTTTCATTTAGCAGAGAGTTTTAAAACATCTGCATATTTTAATAAAAATATAATGCAAAAAGGAAGTTCCTTGCATGATGTGCAAATCACTATCCATTCTGAAATGTCACATTGTGGCACAAGGCTCACTGTTAAGCTATTTAAAGAAAATAAGCTGAAGTCTAAAATATCCATGGTTATATGTATCAGTGGGTCTATCTAATTTCTTTCTTTTCCCTTACAACTAAGACTATTTCAGCACCAAGGTCTTACAGCTTTTTCCTGGTGAGTTAAATCCCCAATCTGATGCTCCAACTTTGTGGCACTCCTTCCACAAAAGGGCATTTCCTTCAAGGTATTTTCTTTGTATTTAGGGCTCAACCCATGACATACTTCCTTTGAAAAGGGGTTTGGCAGCCGTTTCATCATCTGTTGTGTCACTGATGAAACCTCTTCTTTTTAAAAATGCTATAATGTCATTGCATTGCCAAAAAAGGGTCTGAAAGCTGGATGTAGGAAAATTTGGTGGTGATTGGCCACTGGGACTCATGCCATCAAGGGGGTGGTGCTTGGATCCCTGCTTGCCACAAGGGTCCTCCATTTTGATCCTTGCTTTCAAAGGGTTTTCTCTATGGGTTTCTAGTGTAATGTAGTTCTTTAGTGTTGGTTTTCCTTTTGTGCCCCAGAGAGTGCGTCTGCTATGAAATCTTCTCAAAGACAGGAGCAGAGCATTGAAAGCCATCAGGGAGGCTGCCCAAGCAGCATCTCCTTAGCAATCCTTCTGGCCCAGACTCCCCAATGCCTTCAGACTTGCTACCCTCTTACATCTGACAGACAACTGCATGTCAAGGGTTGGAAGGGGTGCAAAGTCCTTAAAGACATTGAGGAGGCCTGCTTAGCCTCCCTGATGCCTTTAAACACAATCCTCTCCCCCCCCCTTACACCAGACAGGCGGGTGTTTGTCAGGTGTAGAAGTGGGGCTAGGGTACTTCAATCCATCAGGGAGGCCACCCCAGCAGGATCACCATAGCGATGCTGCTGGCCCAGCTTGGCCACACTCCCACCCACTATGGAAATATACCCCAAGTTTGTAGAAAAGTGGTTTCCTGTATTAGGTTATTTAACTTCTCACAATGTGAGTTCTAGAAAATTGGTTCATACGAACCTGCTCAATATCTGATTGCTCGGATGTTGTTTTGAATACGTAGTTATGTCCCACTTCCTAAATGTAACATAAATGAGAAGCATTTTTGTAAATAATAATAATAAATAAAAGTATGCCCTGCACCCACCTCCCAAATCCGATGCCCAGGCCAAATCCCTGTGCCAAGAAACTCAAAATAAGGGGAGTGCATTCCTACCATGACGTCAACCCCCACTACGAAGAGATTTCTGAGAAACACGACCCCTAAGGGGGTAAAAAGGGGCAAAATGTGTCCCCCTCAATTGTTTTCCATGAGCCTGGCAGGCTGCTGCCTCATTGCTGCCCCCCACCCTGATTGGTCCACTGTGTAGCTCAGAGTTCTGGGGTAAAACCTGCCTGCTTGCACCCACCTCCCTCTAATTGCTCAGCTGTGGATCTCAATGTTCTGAGGTAAAAATACAATTAAAAGAGACTGCAGACAGTTGAGGACAGTTAAAGAAATCAGCTATTGAGGACTCCTGAATAGACATTTCTCATAACAGCCAGCATGGCAATTGAGTTTATGAATGTTCATGGGGAGATAGTAAAGGACCTTTCTAGGAGTCTGCTCCAGAGTGAGCTCACCAAGCAGCCTGGTGATCCTAGCACCTGAGGGCAGAACCACCACTGTGGTCTACAGAGAGGTCCTTCAGTAGAGGGGGGGCAGTATGTATGTCTCACTTCATCCTTTACAGCATCCTGCAGCAATCGCTGGTCAATGCCTCCCATGCACGAATCATCAACAAGCCCAGCAGAACTAATGCAGAATCCAGAAATCCCACCACAACCACAAACCAATGTGGTAAGCCCATAACTAATGTCAAACCAGAGAACCCCAACAGAACAAATTCAGGCAAGGAGGGGTGCTTTTGCAAGCCCAACAAGCCCAATGTCAAACCAGAGAATCCCAGCAGAATTTTTAATATATTTTTTTGCAGCAGCAGAAGCCCAGCAGAACAAAGTTAGGTAAGAGGGGCATATTTGCAAGCACAACAGAACCAACAACATTCCACAGAAGCCCAGAACAACAAATGTCAATCCAGAGAAGCCCAGCAGAACATCCCACTAAGCCCAGAGAAGCCCAGCAGAACATCCCACTAAGCCATTCTGCTCCTCGAGGTCAGAGGAACCTCATGAACTATATGAGAAGAAGTCAGGGGACCTGCAGAGGGAAGAAAATCAGCTTTGGAAATGCCATTAGGCTTCCATTCCAATGGAAGTACCATTTGGCTAGCCTTGGCTCCGATCACACCACCGAGGAACTGCAGGCAGGAAGCGAGGCTGTTTGCCCCAGGGCAAACTGACGTGCATTTGCGCGATCAGACTTCCGCCTGCCTGCCCCGCAGTTCCGCAAAATACTTACCTTTCCCTGGTGGTTTTTTGCGAGATGTCCTGCCAACGACTCCGGGATGCCAGACAGATGTGTCTGTCTGATCGCGTCCCTTTAATCCACGGGGGAATCGTTTGCCTGCCGCAGCTTCCTCTCCATATGATCGCAGCCCTTGGCTAGCATGGGGGGTATTGGTCCAGTGGAAGAGCACTTTCAGATCCAGCTCAGTCATTTCACGTTCAAGTCTGAACTATGAAAATGCTTAGAAAGGATGAAATATGCTTATCTGTGGTGTGTTGGCACATAGTAGTACCCTTTCTTTTAGTATTCATCATCATCACCCTCCCTTTCAAACTGTGATGAAAGACATTGAAGAAAAGGACCATTGACAACAATTATCCCAAAATCCTGAATGAAACCTGAATATTTTCATTCTTGTTGGGTTCCCTCCCCCCGAGTTTGGGCTAACCAGCTTTGCAGGGAGATTCTTGAATGTGAATTCAGCTCAGAAAATCCCAGTACAGTATTTTTTGGGTATTTTTTTCTGCTCAGCTAATGTGCATCACACAGCACATTGCAAAGGGATAGCAGTGTTGTTCTGTTGCAGCAGAACTAAAGAACAGTCTATGATGAATAGATATATTGTAGCTTAAGCTACCATGGGCTAGAGTCTATTGTGCCAGATCCAAACATTGTTATTGTCAAATATTCAGACCACTTTATGCTTCTGATGAATTGGGATCTAGTCCAAGAAAGCTATGCCTTAATAAATATGTTGGTTTTTAAGATGCTGCTTTATTACATTATATAATGCCACTTATCTATCACAGTGTACTACAAAGACATAGTTCTTTGACAAATGGCTAAAGATATTCCAATAATAATAAGCAAGCAATTTTTCATTCTTGCTGTAAGCCAGGCTTGAACAACTTGTACTCCCAAGATAAAAAATTATCCAGCAGCCATGTGTTGTGGCTTGCTAGGTACTTGAAAAATTTTCAGTTTTTGTAATCCCAAGTGGGCCTCAGATTTATGAGGTTTATTGAGGCTGTAGTTGGTGACCATAGAGCTTGGTTGGCTTCCTTAGGTTTATCAGCTGTGTAGGATGCTGTAACATTTGATTGGATCCTCCAAACCATGAGCTCAAAATGCTTAAGGAAATAGCTCTTTTCCCACCTTCTCCTTCCCTCATCAGCTCCCTAACCGCCTCCCCCCAAAAGCTGATGATATGGATTAAAATAATAAAATGTTATGAAGAAGAAGAGAAGAGATTGGATTTATACCCCGCCCTTCACTACCTGAAGGTGTCTCAGAGTGGTTTACAAACTCCTTTCCCTTCCCCTCCCCACAACCGACACTCTGTGAGGTAGGTGGGGCTGAGAGAGCTCTGACAGAAACTGCTCTTTTTCAAGAACAGCTGTGCCAAAACTATGGCTTGCCCAAGGTCATCCAGCAGGGACAAGTGGAGGAGTGGGGCATCAAACCAGATTCTCCCAGATTAGAGTCTGCACACTTAACCACTACACCAAACTGGCTCATCAGGGGATGCAATAATGAAGGCAAATGGGGTAAGGCACCTGCATCATTCTCATGAACAAAATGCCACAAGGCATCATGGGCTGCAGAGAGGAGGGTGAGTCCTAATTCCCCAACTGACATGGATGTCTATTTATTCAATGCTTACAGTAGAAAACTGTTTGTAATGAGAGAACCTGGAGCTGTTTCTTTAGAAGTCATTGTAGTAGTTGAAAGGAGCCTGAAGATCTGTTGCAAATGTCATATTGTCATATTGATTTACCTGGAATCCTGTCATTTCCAAAATTTGATTCCATTTAAGAAGATCAGCAAGTTAGAGATTTATGTATCTATATAGATATAGATGTATAGATGTTTAAGAAATAGTTTAGATTTATTTACTTTATTTATTTACCTTATTTATAGTCAGCTTTTCTCACTAAGACTTGAGGTGGATTACAGTCCATAAACAGTGCAATTATTTAGCATAAGGCACCCAATGAACAATGCAATAGAACTAAGATTACAAAATTAGGGAACCATGCAAACAATAAACTATCTAAGGCAGGTATGTTATAAACAATACAGAAAATGGATTACAAAGTAAAAACAATGCTGGAAGAGTAGGTGATACCTACAATAAGTATTGCTATGAAGCAATTATTGTAGAGGGCTTTTTATTTTTCTGCTCTGCTGATCTACTTTTTATAGTGTCCTCTTGAACAATACAGTTTTGTACTTTCTGTAGAATGAATAACTCAAATTTGACTTTAACCTCGGATCAGTTTAGAGGTACCTTTATAAAATATTGTATGGGTATTTTCTGTTCCAGAATATATTATTTTACATGATTTTGTAACGTTATTGTGTGTGCACAATTTAACAATAGCTGTTCATGGTGAAAAGTATTGTATACAATATGGTGTATTTGAAGGGCTTGAGGGAGCACCCGTTATATCTGAAAATCTTGCCCAAGTTTCTGCCCAGAGTCAACTAGAGGTGCTGTGAACTTCACAGCAAAGAGGTTCTGCGGCTACAATAATTCATTGTTGAGCATCAGATCTGTTTTGCTTGCTGCCATCTGCCTTGAACAGCTGATGGACTGCTGTGTGTCTGTGCAGTAGCTATGGTGTTTCAGTTTCATTTCCTTCTGCCTTGCAAGCTGTGTTCACATCTGCACAGTAGGTGAAGTCAATTCTCCCTGAGGCTGATGGATAATTAGGTCAGGTAGTTAAATGATGGGGCGAGAGTACTATGACACCCATAAAACTGGGCAGAAAGGTACATGTGCAAAATAACCTCAGTATCAAGGACTTAAATGAACACTGAACATTGGCATGTATGCCACCTTAGGCTGGGGGATATGCCTGTAAACTAAGGAGCTTTCCTCCAGCCTAAGGAGTCTTAGTTTGGAGGAAGGCTTTACGTTTGGATTAGTGGAGTGGGTGAATACGTGCCCTTAAGAATATTTTAAAATAAAGTTTTGTACATATAAACACTGAATGACCAATTAATTGGCTCGCTGTTAATTTTTATGATTGGTTGACAGTTGTGTGTATGTGTGGGGAGGGAGAATTAGGGCTCCCATCTTGTGCATGAATGAGATATTGCCGATTGCACCATACTTTACTGTCTGAATATTCAAGAAGAACTCAACAAACAGCTCAAACTATTCACAAGAAGTTTAACAATTCCAATCCAGCAATTATTTATGCTACAATAACTCCGTCAGTCTTTGAGGTGCCACAAAACTCCTTTTTGTATATAAGGATGAACAATTGTAACACACCCATTAAAATGCATTCTGCCACTGAGTTATGATAATAAATTATTAAGTAGTATATATTGAATGTTAAAGAAATTGAAAACTGAATGAACATTATATCCCAGGGAACTCTCAATTATTTCCTATGAACCTATGTTGTGCTCTTGAGGAAGTAATGGTGGAAAAAGGGAAGATGACAATACCTTTCTTGAGGTGACAAAATACCTTGCACCACCCTGGATAGAAGCAGGCATTCAGTCAAATGAAATAGCACGTTGTTGAGATTAGCTTAAGTTCCATTGACTTTAATGGGTATTAATTAGTGGGCTCGTCTTTGCATGAGTGATTCCAATAAATTCAGAGGGAATTTTGTTCATTTATTTATTTTGAATGGAAGAAGAGGAGGAGAAGGAGGAGGAGGAGAAGAGATTGGCTTTATACCCTGCCCTTCACTACCCGAAGGAGTCTCAGAGTGGCTTACAAACTCCTTTCCCTTCCCCTCCCCACAACAGACACCCTGTGAGGTAGGTGGGGCTGAGAGAGCTCTGACAGAAACTGCTCTTTTTCAAGAACAGCTGTGCCAGAACTATGGCTTGCCCAAGGCCATCCAACAGGTGCAAGTTGAGGAGTGGGGAATCAAATCCAGTTCTCCCAGATTAGAGTCCATGCACAACCACTACACCAGTTAACCACACTTAACTACTACACCTAGGAGGAGGAGGAGGAGATGATTGGATTTATACCACACCCTTCACTACCCAAAGGAGTCTCAGAGTGACTTACAATCACCTTTCCCTTCCTTCCCCACAACAGAAAGCTCTGAAAGGACTGCTCTTGAGAGAACAGCTGAGAGAACTTGTGACTGACACACCAGCAGCTGCATGTGGAGGAGTGAGAAATCAAACCTGGTTCTCCTAGATTAGAGTCTGCACTCATAACCACTACACCAAACTGGATAGATTTAGAGCCCACTTTTCCATCGATCCAGAAAGATGGGAGTTGAAATCTTTTTAAAAGGAGAGAAGAGAGAAGAGGAGTGATTGGAACAGGAATAGGAAGGAGACTGGTTTGAACTGATACACAGTTGGATTAGACTGAACTTTCCAGAATAATCTTGCTTTGATGAAGGTGGTGGAACTAGCCAATGACCCTAATTTCTCTGGCCATGGATAGAGGTTAGAGTAGTTCCTTTCTCTTCTTGTCTCAGGGTAACTGATAGAATTCAGTCTTCATGGTGGAGGGGAACAAACTCTGGGGAATTTCACATTACCCTTTTTAAACCATCATTGTCCCATCTTGGAATAAACTGGTATAGGGACAGCTGTTTCACAAAGCCTTTCCCCAACTGGTAAGAAGCCATCTCCGAAGCGGTGTGTCATTTCAAACCGCCACTTTGTTTTGCCACCCTTTTCCACCCGCACGAGTGATCTCCCTCTTTTTGTTTTGAACATTTGTTTGAGAGCGCTATGGTGCTGTAACACAACCCCAAAGCAGTGCAATAGCGACCCCATTGGGATGCCTGGACCACTGATATACACGAGATCACTACATCTGCCACCTGGAAACAAGTGGAAGCTCAGGCTCACACACAGGCACATTTCTGGATTTGATTTCTGGAATGTTAGGAAGGGAGGAAGGGATGCTGTCTGGGTTTGTAAACTGTCCTGTTCCTCTCCCCTCTTCCCTCACCATGACTGCACTCTCTTTCAGGCTGCCTGGAATTTAAAAATCTCTTCATTTAACTTTTCTCCTTCAGGCACCTTAAATCTAACTGCGTCCCCCCACCCCCACCCCCACGCAGTATTTAGGGACAGGACAACAGGCTGCCTTTTCGTTCCCCTCTTTCCCAGTCTCTGTTTTACAATTAGCTCTCTTGCCCAAGGAGAGTTCCAGGAACTCAAAACCTGTGGCAGGATTTTAAAATCCCCCCTCCCGCTTTTCCAAGCCATACTAGCTCCTTCCAGCCTTGCAAACAGCATCCTCCTCTTGATGGCCAGCATATAGGGATGCCATGCCTTCAGGTGGGACCTGGGGATCCCCTGCACTTACAGCCAGTGTTCCCTCTAAGCTGAGTTAGTGTGAGCCAGCTCACAGTTTTTTAGCCTCTGGCTCACACATTTTTGTCTTAGCTCAGGAAGGATGGCTCCAGAGCAAACTAATTTATGCACTAGCCAAATTGCTCACTCACAACTTTAATGCCAGTAGCTCACAAAGTGGAATTTTTGCTCACAGGACTCCACAGCTTAGAGGGAGCATTGCAGAGTTACACCTTATCTCCTGCCTACAGATATCAGTTCCATTGCATAAAGTGAATGCTGTGGAAGGAGGACTCCATGGCATTGTATTCCATTGAAATCACTGTTCCCCCCAGATGTAGTGTTCTCATGTATCTCAGTGGTCCAGGCATTAGGGGTCGCTATTGCGCTGCTTTGGAGTTGTGTTACAGCACCATAGCGCTCTCAAATGAATGTTAAAAAAAATTACGGAGATCGCCCACACAGGCGAAAAAGGGTGCAAAAACCTCATCATTTGAGGAAGCGCTTCAGGGTATTTTACACAGCACCCCATAGTGCTTCAGGAGCGGCAGAAGGAATTGAAGACCGGTTAGAAGCAGTTAGTGGTAAAAACGGCTCAGGCATGCTTCCTGAATGGGACAGAAGCATTTCTGTCTGAAAGGGTAAATATATTCCATCAGGGAACCATTACTAAAATGGTTCTGTCTGAAATGACAGACAGAAACTGTTAGTGAACAGTTCCTGAAATGGAATATTTCGTCTGTCTGAAATTTCTCTCTCTATGTATTCTTCATCTCCGGTTGACAGCTGATGCCAGACTTTTGTCCCCCTTGTGATGGTGTCCTGTGGGAAAGGATGCAATCTCCCAGTGACTGGCATGGAAAAAGAAAATGAAAGGAAAGAGTTGATCTGCTACTAGAAAAATTGAGTTGGCCATGGCTACCACAACTAGGTTTGCCATCTCTAGCTTGGAAAATTCCTGGGCAGTGCCTGGGGGCAGTGGAGTTTGGGGAGGGAGCTCAGTATGGATATTATGCCAGAGAGCCCATTCTGTCAAATTGCCATGTCCTCATGGATAACTGTTTTCTATGGTCTGGACATCAGTTGTAATTCCAGAAGAATTCCAGGTCCCGCCTTAAGGTTGATAACTCCAAACAACCTAAGCTCATTAAGCTGAAAAAGGAAAACTGACTTATTTGTTAGAAGCATCTTACATATGTTAACTCTTAGCATTGTCCCTTTTTTTGTTTCTGCCATATTTATTGCCTGTTTGCAATTGTTTTAGAGTTATATAAATCTACTTTATCAGTATTTTTCCAGCTTTGTCTCAAAAAATCACGTATAATGACTCTTCATTTGAATTTTGTTTATTAGTAGGCATATGGTCATAAAAGAGAAACTCCAGTTGATAAAGCCCGAAGGAAAGCCCAAAATAATTTGATCATTTGTAAATGATTGTTACTTCAATGTTTTCTCAATGGAGCTTAATTATGATTAAACACAATGTAAAGCTTGGGGGGGGGGAGTCCAGCCTAATGTACTTCCTGGGGAAAATGGGGAATTCAGATCTCTTAGCTAGTGCTGTTTTTTTATTATTTATGTATAATTCTTCTGCACCAGTGAACATCTGCTAATAATTTTTATTCAAATTTCCATGGTATCTTTTACCCTCATTGTTCAATCCCTGCATGTGTTTTTACATCAGACAAGAATCCTTGTTATATACTTATTGCTAACGGTTCTTATCCCGTTAACAGTTTAGTCCTCTGGTAAATTAAGGATGCTTTTAAAAGAAATCTCAGTTTATCTTGCAAGATGACTTCTAGAGTGTTCTGGAAGCTAACTGACAGGTGGTCACCTTGAAATTATGCTGCAGTGACGCTAGCAACATTTATTAGAAGCTATGGATACAGAAGGTGATCAAGAGCATCTAAAAGCTATTACTTTTGCTTCTAGGTTTTGTCAATCTTCTGATCCTTTGTACTTTCACATTTGTAGATAAACTTAAAAATCCAGATCAAATGTAAAACTTCCCATGAACACTTTCAGATCTTATTGGTATTCCAGTGTATTCCCACATGATACAGTTATTCCACAAATGTTCAGAACACAAGAGCAGAGGACAATCTGCCAAGGTTTGTCCAGAACTGTTCATTCAATACATCTACTGATAGCAATGATTGCCTATCAACCCTGCATATTGTCAAAAGTTCAGGATAGCCTTTTGGGGCTACACATATATATAGAGAGAGAAAAGAGAGTAATTAATTGCATAAATCAATTCTTAGACAAGGTTTTTTATGTGTATGTGCAACAGAATTGCTTACCTGTGGGAAAATGTTTCTTTAATTGTATTAAAAATTATCTGCTTTAGTCCACAATGGAAAACCTTGTATCAGATAACCTTACACCTGAAGTAGCAGAATAGACCATAGCACTTATGAGTATAGATGGTGGCTTCCCTTTAGATGTTTCCTCATATAAAAATATTCCTCAAACTGAACACATTACAGAGATAGGCAACATCCCTTTTCTTAGCTTGTTGTGCTGATTTCCTACTCAGGTAATGTTAACATTGATAAGCATTCCAAAATATTAATCTCCATCATCCTCCACCAGTGTGAAATGGTGCCATTCAGTCACCTCAGGTCCAGAATGTGTAAATGATATCTTTTTAAAGTGCTGTAGGAGAAAGACTCTGATTTTGACTTATCTTTTACTGGCATTTATTTATTTACTAGGAGAAAGGCCTGTTGCGAATATGAATGTGACGAGCTCTAGGAAGAGGGCGTGGGTGAGTGCAACTCGCGGCCAGGCAGCACTGGTGCAGGGAAGTGTGGCATGGCCCTTCCCCCCCTCTCCAAGCCCAGTCAGGCTGGGCCAGTGAGGTGGGGGGGCTGTGCAGGGAAGCCCAGCAGCCCCCCCATTGACCGCAACAACCCCCCCTTGACTGCAGCAGCCTCCACCCTCGACGGCTTCTCCTCCCTCCGAGATGCCCCTCCGCAAGAAATCGAAGATATATATAAGTAAAAGACTGGGGAGGGGGGCCGCCTGCACTCATGCGCCCTGCTGCCTCCCAAAGAAGTGCCCCCTTCCTGCTGCAAGCACTGACCGACCGACTCGATGGTCCAGCAGGAGGAGGCTGGCAGCCAGCCAGGCCCTTGCCTCAGAGGTTTAACGGCTCCACTGGCAGATGCCGCTGCTGTGCTCCTCCGTTGAAGCTGCCTGGTTGCCTACCAGATGGCCCTTGCAGGGCACGGCCAGGCGGGCTCACGGCTGCTTAGCCGTGGGGGGGAGCTCTATTGGATGCAGTAAATAAGAAGCCTGGAGACCGACTGGTGGTAAAGGCAGAAAGTTTATAGTGCAGTAATGGTAACTATATACAGAGAATATACAAACTGTTGCACAGCATAACATACCTCGGGTGGAGAGAGCTATGTCTCCCAATGTGGCTTATCAAGCCTATACATTATATACATCACACAGCCAATGAACATCAGGGCCAACTAATTACCCACTCCTAACTACCACAAGGAGCAGCACCTGCTTGTTTAACACCTGGCTCCAACAGTGTTAGCCACTTAGCATGACAGCTAAGACTTAGGTACTTTAGATCACTCTGATCTACACATGCATGCAGTGACAGCTTGCTACCTCACTACATCTAGACATATAATCCAATATGTCTCCTAGGTAGTAAGTGCCACACCTAGCCTCTCTCTAAATACATTAAACTGTTCAGAGCACAAACATTTTGTCAGTACATCAGCAATATTACAAGTTGAATCACATTTAACAATTTTCACAAAACCATTATTAACATGCAATTGAACTGTTTTATATCTTATCAAGATGTGCTTGCTTCTAGATTTTGCTCCACAGTCTTCTGCCAAGCTCAGGGCAGCAGAGTTGTCACAGGACACCTGAATTGGAAGATCACAGTTTATTTTCAAATCTACCAACAATTGATACATCCATTCAAGTTGAATCATGGTATCATGCAATGCCGCGTATTCAGCTTCACACGAACTCGTGGCTATTAGAGATTGTTTCAATGACTTAAACATAACCACAGCATTGTCCAGCATAATTACCATCCCTGTTGTTGACTTTGCTCCAGGCCGATCCGCCCAGCTTGAATCACAATAAGCATGTAGATTCAGTTCTCCTGAGACTTTCAGATCTAGACTGT
>NW_015166450.1:207133-207262 GCF_001447785.1 Gekko japonicus | reverse complement strand
ATCATCCCAAATCACATCATCAGGCTCCTTGAGATAGCCAACATTCATTGGAGTTGAGACCACCTTTGCATCTCCCATCTGATACACAGACAGCAACTTACACAATTTGTAGAGCGGCTTGATACACGC
>NW_015166450.1:206902-207022 GCF_001447785.1 Gekko japonicus | reverse complement strand
CAGTTTCTGTCATGGGTAGTATTGCCTGAGGTGACTCCTTTTGACTCAGTTTGTAACATCCATCAGAGTCTTTAGTCACATTTACACCTAAGTAGTTCTTAATGGGACCAAGATGTTTAA
>NW_015166450.1:204387-204585 GCF_001447785.1 Gekko japonicus | reverse complement strand
CATTTACGTGCTCTTGGACCGGGCTTCCTGGCTTCATTTGCAGCTTGTACAAACGTCTCATTAAAGTAATGAGCGTTCCAGCCGACTCCCGTGCATACACCCCCCGCAGAGCATCCCACGCACCTTTTGCAGACTGCTGGGAACGGACGAACACCAGCTGGGCATCAGACAGGCTGAGTACGATGTTAGCCAGAGCCT
>NW_015166450.1:174387-204358 GCF_001447785.1 Gekko japonicus | reverse complement strand
GGGCTTGCAGGAGGGTTGTGCACAAAACGCCAGAGACCTTCCCTCTTCAGGAACATTTCCATTTTTAAACTCCATGAGGAGTAGTTAGAGTCAGTTAGTTTGTCCATGAGGGCTACATTAGACTGCGCCATGGCGCCTTCACTGTCTGTAGCAGGAACCACAGGATTTACCTCCACAGGTCTCCTTTCTTCCTCAGTATCCGACAAACTGCTGCCAGTTGATGAGTCAAGGTTGGTGCCTAGCAGCCAGCTTAGAACACCTTCCTCAAAATTTTCCCAAGCAGGGTCACTCATCTACTCTCTGCTCCACCATCTGCAATTCCAGCTTAGAGCTTCCACTCACCAGTGCAGTCTACCGCCAGGCTGGGCCCATAACCCTATTGGATGCAGTAAATAAGAAGCCTGGAGACCGACTGGTGGTAAAGGCAGAAAGTTTATAGTGCAGTAATGGTAACTATATACAGAGACTATACAAACTGTTGCACAGCGTAACATACCTCGGGTGGAGAGAGCTATGTCTCCCAATGTGGCTTATCAAGCCTATACATTATATACATCACACAGCCAATGAACATCAGGGCCAACTAATTACCCACTCCTAACTACCACAAGGAGCAGCACCTGCTTGTTTAACACCTGGCTGCAACAGTGTTAGCCACTTAGCATGACAGCTAAGACTTAGGTACTTTAGATCACTCTGATCTACACATGCATGCAGTGACAGCTTGCTACCTCACTACATCTAGACATATAATCCAATAAGCTCTGCAACCCCCAGCCCCAGAGAGCACCCCAGAGGCAGGCCAGCACCTGCGAGGGGGAGAAGAGACACCTGGGCCCTCCCGGAGTGGACCCGCATTTACCAGCCAGGTGCCACTGCTGCTTGGATCCATCTTCAGGTCGCCGGGCTTCCCTTCCCGAGCCCAGTCGGACTGCCCCAGTGAGGCTGGGGGTGGTGCAGAGCAGCTCGGTAAGGCCCTCCCCCCTCCCAAAAAAGGGCCGCTGCCTCTCTGGGCCAGGCTGCGCTGGCCCAGGGAAGCACGGTGCAGCCTTGTCCCCACTCCCCAAGGCCAGTCTGGGTGGTGCCGTCAGCTCAGAGAAGGCCGGCAGGGCCCTCCCCCCCTCCCGAAGAAGGGCCCACAGCCTCCCTGGTCCAGGCTGCACCGGCTCAGGGAACTGTGGCGTGGCCCTTTTCCCACTCCCCAAGGCCAGTCTGTGGCACAGGAAAGACCAGCAGGGCCCTCCCCCTCCCAAAGAAGGGCCCGCGGCCTCCCTGGGGCAGGCTGTGCCGGCCCAGGGAAGTGCTGCGCAGCCGTTTCCCCCCTCCCCGAGGCCAGTCGGACCACCTCACCGGCCCAGGGAAGCCCATGCCCGCCCCAGCAGCTCCTCCTCCTAAATGAGCAGAGTGGGCCGGAGTGTCCGTCATCTGAGGGAGCCAGGAACAGTGTGATGTAAATTTTCATGGGCTTGTGTGGGCAGGACTGAGTCTATGGAGCCAAAGACCTTCTGACATTCTGAGTGGCAGTTCAAGCAGCCAACTGATTTTGCGGCACATCGAATCTTGCCACCCCAACTTACTTTTATTAATAAGGAAGGATTTGAGAAGAAGAAAGGCAGAATATGAATTCTGTAAATAAATAATTTATCCTGCCTTATGGAAGCTCAAGTTATAAAACATCAAAACACAATACAACATAAACCTTACACATGTTGAAAAATCACAAAACCCTCATACTAAAATGAACCAGCCACACACGATAATTCAGCAGCCAGAAATCCTGGAAAATAGATGGTTACATCTCCTTAAAAAAGCAAAGTTGGAGCTTCATTCAGAACTGTATTACGGTATCCCTCACATACTATTATACCCTTCCTATTCAAATGTGATACATGAAAGGTACCAGGGCTATTTTTGGGCTGGAACGCCCCAGAACGGCGTTCTGGCTGGCTTCTGAGCCAGCTCCGCCTCCCCACGCCCCCGTCCCTCCCCTCAAGTGGCTGCGTTCAGTAAAAGCCAAACAGAAGCCGCCAAGCACGTGTCAGTTAGCCGATGAAAGGGGCTCCTCCGGGCCAGCCTTGCCTCGCCTGTGTGCCCCCGCCCACCCTTCCCCAGAGGTGAAAAGTTCCCACCGCTGGGCAACAGGTTTGGCAGCCAAGACTGCCCCGCAGCCGGCCGAGAGTGAACCCTTTTCCTGCTGGGCCACCCTCCGGGGGGGGGGCACACCGGCTGGGCTCGCCAGAGAGGGATGTCACCACCATCCTCCTTCTCCTCCAGCCAGCTTTGAAGAGCCACCTGACCTGTGCTCGCTTCCACTCCGGTGTCCCTGACCTCTCATCACCCAGCATGGCACCACATGCTGAGGAGGAGCCCGCCACATAGCAGACGCCGTCGTCTTCCTGCCCTCTTCCTCAGCTGTCCTTTGGCAGAAGGGTGCCGCAGCCCCCCCTCGGTGCACCAGCTGCTGGGGGGGAGAGTGAGAGGGATAGAGAAGGAGGGAGGGTCACCTCCTAGGGTGCCCATTTGGGAGAGACTGGTTGGCGTCAATGAGGTTCACTGGAGAAGGGTGCCAGGAAAGCAGGTATTACGTACGGGAGCCACCTTCCTTTCCTTCATGAGCACCGCTCTGCCTCTGGAGAGCTAGTGGGCAAATGCCAATGGGCCACTTATCACAAGGCCCCCTTTTCCCCTGGTGGAATATTAGGAATGCAATTTCTCCGAGGGGCTTCTAGGGGGCTTCTAGAGGCAATGCCAGAGGAGCCCTTGGGCAGCCTTCGCTCATGTTGGGCTACCAGCTGCTCCTTGGAGGGGGGCACCAGCAAGTGGTATGGTAACCCTAACACACACACACACACACCCCAATTGAAGGTTGCATCCAATCAACTGGGTCCAAACCTTGAGCCCCAGTAACGCTGCCTCAGTCTTGACGGTACAGTAAGAATTCCGGCTGGGTTGTAGCAACAGACTCCAGTCCAGGACTCATTCTCATGTGCAAGGAAAGGAAGCAGCAGAGCCTGAGGTGGCAGAATGGGCCGCGCTACTTCCAAGTGCAAGTGGAGAATCAAGAAAGATCCCCTTTTGCCATGGTTCCCTATGCCGGGGGGGGGGGATCCCTGCAAAAGAGCAGAGAAGCAGCACAGCAAATAAAGAGAAGGGTTAGAAGAACTGTCTCTCTCTGTTGTGGTTTTCTCTTGCAGCATTTTCTTTATAATTTGCAGGGAATCCCCCCCCCCCATCCAGAGCTGTGCTTCACTCCCCACAGTCTCACTGGTGCAGTCTATTTTGCTGCCTTCCCCCACCTTGCATGTGTGAACCACCAGTCGAGGAGAAAATGAGCCCGGCGTTCCCACTTGTACATCTCCTCGAGAGCAAACCCCACAATTCCCCACAAGCTGCTGCTCTGCGCTTGCTCTTCCCTTTGCCCTGCTCCTACGTGTTAATTTCACACCATGTGTTGGGCGGCTGCATTTTCCTCAGCAGCTTCGCAGCCACACAGCACTTAGTGTGAAATTGACACATACAATCCGGGCAAAGAGAAGAGCCAGCGCGGAGCAGAAGCTTATGGGAAATTGGCCTTGGTATGCTTTGCAGAGAAGTTTTTTCCTTTAGGAGGAAAGTCCTCCTGGGGAAGTAATCCCTGGCTACAGCCAAGGTGCAGTGGTTGCTCAGTGGGGTTTGCTCTTGAGGAGATGTGCAGAAAAGACACCCCCCCGCCGCCTCCCAGGGCTAGCGCCAGAGCGCTGCAGCCCTGGGAGGCAAGAAGAGGCCCCCCCGCCACCTCTCAGGGCCAGTGTCGGAGCGCTGCGGCCTGTGGGAGGCCAGAAGAGCCCCCACGCTGCCTCCCAGGGTAAGTGAGGGATCCGCGGGGTGGCGGAGGTTTGTTTGGGGGATGGGGGGTGGGAGAACCTCCCCCCATCTCTTTGCCCTCTTTCTTTCCCTCCTTTCCTTCCCCTTTCCTTTTCTTTCTCTCGTTCCCTTCTCTTCCTTCTGTTCTCTCTTTTCCTTCTCCTTTCCTTCTCTTTGCCTTTCTTCCCTTCTCTCTCTTTCTTTATTTGCCTCCTATTCCTTTGTTCCTTCTCTCTACACTCACTCTCTCTCTTTCCTTCCCTCTTTCCTCCTTCTGCGGCCCAACTCTAGTGAGAAGAGGTTTAAACTTTAAACCCCTTCTCTCTCTGCTTCCCCCCCCCCGGCTGGGGAAGGGAAGGGGAGGCTTTTGAATATGCCTCCCCCCCTTTTGCTTCCCCATCTGACATCACTTCCAGTGATGTCAGGGGGTGTTGCATATGCTAATGAGCTATTATGCTAATAGCCTAGTAGCTCATTAGCATACCATATATTAATGAGGAAAAGACCCCTGTCCTTACCTTGCCCTGATTTTTTCTCCCCTTCCCCCACCAATCAATTTACTTTATATCTGCTCCCCCATCTTGAAGTATACTTATTATCTATTTACTTAATTTGTGTCCCACCTTTCTCCACAGAAGGGACCAAAAGTACTTTACATCATTCTCCTCTCCTGCATTTTTTAATTACCATTCACAACCATGTTCAGCTGTGGGTGTGTGAATGGACCAAAATCACCCAGTGAGCTTCCATAGAAGACTGAGGATTCTAACCTGGGTCTCCCAGATCCTAGTCTGAAAGTCCAACCACTGCACCACAATGGTTTCCATGGTGTGGCTGCTGTTGACCCATAGCAAGCAATTTGGCCTGGTGAGTTGTGTAAGTCACATGGTAGTAAGTCCTCAGAGGTTGTTGCCTGGCCAGGCCCAATGAATCCCCCCTCAAAGGCCAAACCTGTCTGGGAAAGTGTACTCTCCTCTCCCCCTGCTTTTAACTGACAGAAATCAATTCTTGAAGTCTAGCAATACTGTTGTGGTTCTGGGTGGCAGCCTCTGGAGGCATCCATTTATTAAAGCTACAGGTGCTTCATTTATCATTTGTGGAGTGAACAACCCCCCTTTTTAAACATTGCAGATTTTTCTGCAAACCTGAGGCTTTTATCCGGTTTGTAGAAAGATCTGTCTTGTCTGTCCTTGGCCCCAATTTCTAGATTTAAGTACCCACAGATGGGCCCACTTTGAGAATAAGACATATTAATATGCAAACGGTGATGTGGCAAGCATCTAGACAATTCTATTTTCACAGCAGCATCAATTCAAGTTCCCAGTAGTCTGATTATATTTTAAAGAGGGGTTTTTTAGGTGTAATGTTTAAAAGTGGGTGTGAGAAGGAGGCCATTGCATTGTTTATGTATAGTTGTCTTCATCAGTTCTTAGGTTCCATAACAGGTTTTCTACACTTTGCATTGTTCTATAGGAGTTCTACATAACATCTCCAGGTATATTAATAAGGGCTTTCCCTCCTGTTTCTAAGGCATACATGCAAGCAACTATTGTACTAATTGCCCATGTGATTCATCAGTTTTCTCCAGAAGCATCATTAAACTTTTTTGATTGAATGACTTGACCTTTAAACACTTTAAGACTTCCAAAATTACTTGTTTAAAGTCTGAAATAATTCAAGATTATTCTCAGTACTACTGGTTTTCCTTTACATAACATTTATATAATCTCAAAGTACCCCGCTTTAATAACAGCAACCTAGATTGGAAATTAAAATAACAGGAGTTTAACTATTTAAATTGGAATAAGTTTGGACCTCACATGGCGTCTCCAGAACCCCTGCCATCACGAACGTGAATTCTACACCTTAGGCAGCATATGGCCTTCTGTATTCTGTTAATACTGCTGGCATCATCACATGTGTCAAATGGAGAGCTTTTCTAAAGCATTTTCCATAATTTGTAGTTTAAACAAAGGATTTCTCTTTTTACATCATGCTGTGTCTTTCTGGTGTTTAAACACTTCCTACTGTTAGCAAAACCTGCAAATTAGGAATTAACAAAATTAACCAGTACAATTTAGACATCAGCTTAATCAGCCTTGATGTGCTTTCCGTGATGGCTGTAGCAGAGCGATTGCCCCTAAAAATGCATTCTAATGGGTTTGGTTGAACATTTGGACATCATTATGGAAAATAACATCTTTGTATCATGCACAGCTGAGACCTCATCACACAAATATATAGCTTTTCCATTCGATTTTGGTTCCCCCAGTGTTTTGCAATATGTGTGATTAGCCATCTTTTTGCAAAGTTAAGCTAATGTGAATACAACTAAACAGATCCAGTTTTGAGGCTTTTAAAGATATGGAAGATAATATTTTTAAACAACTTTCCCCCTCTAGTATAGGTATATAAAGGCATCAATAATAAACCTTTAAAATTTATAGGCCTCTTTATATTTGTTATTCTCTGATGTTTCTCGTTGTAGCAATTAACTTTCCTTCTGGTGTACCAGTGAGCTATGACTGATATATTGATTTCAGCCATACACGCCAGGGGAGGGGAGAATTACATCATGTTTGGCTCAGCAATACTTCATAAAGGGTAAATGAAACTTATCAGTGGGACACACCATTATCTATTGTGAGAATGGCCCGATGCAGCTAATATGCAGTCAGATACACTGTAGAAGTGGATCTGACTGTACAGATGCAGTATCTGAAACCCTAGTTCTTCAAAGTTTTTTTAAAAAAAGTTTGCATCAGCGTATATAAATTTTATGCCTGCCTAGTAAAATTTCACACCCATTGCATGCTATTTGAAGAAAGGAGGAAGGAATACAGGAAACTGATTAAAATTATCTTAATTCTTTATTTGCTAAATTTGTCCTATAATTTTGAAACAACTTATTATTGAGGGCTCTTTTTGTAGCTGGTACTCCTTTGCATATTAGGCCACACACCCCTAATGTAGCCAATCCTCAAAGAGCTTACAGAGCTCTTCTTACAGGAGCTACTGTAAGCTCTTGGAGGATTGGCTACATTAGGGGTGTGTCGCTTAATATGCAAAGGAGTACCTGCTACAAAAAGAGCCATTGACTAAAATAGACAAACTGTACAAATTGTAATGCAGCAGCTTTTTCACCTCATTTAAATAAAATGCATAAATCACTGATAAATACCAACTTTTTTAACATTTTGGGTTTCTACTTCAGAATATTAATCATCACATTTTCACATTAATCGTCACATTTTCAAGAAGATTTGTGCTAATTCCAGGACTGGAACTGGATTCCAGAGCTGAATTGGTGTTGCAGCCTATTGGTTCAATACTGGATCAAATGAAACACTAGTCTTTGCAATCTTTCCTGCCCAAAGGTGGAAGTTAGAAGGAACAAGCAAAGGGACCCATGAAACTCTAGGAGTGAAATATACTGGGTTTGAGACGCATATAGTGATCAGCTCATAGTTTATTAGTGATTTCAGCTAAACTCTAAGACAACACTAGCAGGGCCAGAGCTCTGCTTATATTCATGCAAAACACCCCACACACACCCCACACACTCCCCGTGATAGGCTATTTACAAAACATTACTACTTGATTGGTTTATTCTAGAGTCCTGGTTGGCTATTGTTCTTGTGCTTCAAGCTCAGCCAGTCTCTAGGGTGATTCAATCAGGGATGATTCAAAGCACCTAACAGACATAGTCTCTTAAGTAAGCTGGTCTGTGTCACCCCCTGGTTGAGCATCACAGTCCTGGCAAGGGGGTCACGATTACAGGGCTCGGATTCGATGTTACTGATGAGGTGGTAACAGGCAGTAGTGGGCTTGGTGAGTCCTCAGAGCCATCCATGGTTGTCTGATCTGGTTGCCTGGTTCGGCTGACCATTCGTTGCACACTGGGAGGTCCCTCCCGGGCTCAGGTTCCTGCAGCAGGGGCAGCTGCATCTCACCATCTTCTGAGACTGCTGGTGGGAGATGTGGTTCAACTTGGAGTAGACAGCTGCAGAGTTGGTCAATGTGCCTCAGCAATACCTGGCCGTTCTCCATAGAAACCTTGTATGACAGGGGCCCTGTAACTCTGGTCACCCTGGCAGGAATCCAGGCTGGGCCACTGGAGAAGTTCCAGGCATAGACGTGGTCACCCGGGAAGAATCCACGGGGTGCTGCTTGGCTCTCGGGGGCCAGGCGGTGTTCCAGAGTACAGTCTGGGTGCAGCTGGTCCAAACGGGTGGTTAGGCGCCTGCCCATGAGGTGTTCTGCAGGGCTGCAGCCGGTGAAGGTTCTCAGGGTCACACAATGGCTGAAAAGGAAAGCCGCGAGTCGGTGATCCCAATCTCTATGGATGATCTGCCGGAGGGACTCCTTTGTGATCCTTACCATCTTTTCAGCTTGGCCATTGGTGGCTGGGTGGAAGGGAGCAGATTGGACGTGCCTGATTAAGTAGTGGCCCATGAACTCTTGGAAATCACCCGAGGTGAAGGCCATTCCGTTGTCCATCACAACAGTGTCAGGTAGGCTGTGGGTGCAGAAGATCCATCGGAGGGCCCGAATTGCTGCCTTGGAAGAGGTGGAGGAGACCAGCACCGCTTACAGCCATTTCGTGTAGGAATCTACCAGAATGAAGAAAATCTGTCCTTGGAAGGGCCCCACAAAGCCTAGATGTAACTGGGACCATGGTTTGTGGGTGGATTCCCACTGTTGCACCGGTGCCCTGGGAGGCTCCGTACAGGTTTCTTGGCATGCCTGGCAGCACTTTACATAGTCCCCAATTTCGCTGTCCATGCCAGGCCACCATACATAGCTGCAGGCCAGTGCCTTCATCCGAACGATCCCCAGGTGTGTTTTGTGCAGTGCCGCTAGTACTTGCTGGTGCAATGGTGCTGGCACCACCCCCCAGCTTCCCCACAGCAGGCAACCCTTGTGTGCTGAAAGTTCATCTCAGCAGGAGGAGAATGCTGCAAATTCTGGGCCCACTCGGCTGGTCGGCTACTGTTCTTGTGCTCCAAGCTCAGCCAGTCTCTAGGGTGATTCAGTTAGGGATGATTCAATCCCAATACATAACAGGGAAATAATCCCATCCTTTCACCCCTTGATCTCCAGGCCTCCCACTCACCAGGCCAGCCACTCACAGAACATCCTGCTCACCTTCCTGGTTCAGATGGCAATGGCAGCAGCTTTCACTTTTCTCACCTGACTGCAGGGTCACCACTACAGGCTGGCTGGTTCCCAAGGCAATGGTGGCTCCCACTTCCCTCTGCAGTGATACCATTGCCTATCTGGCTCACATAGCAGCTGAATGCAGCCCTCAGAAGGGTCACAACTAGGATTTTCATGAGGTAGCTGGTGGAGGTTCCCAGACTTAGTGGGGGAGAGGAGGGAGGCCACTCCGTATATTTTGCACCTCTTGCCAATAGCTGTCCCTGCAAGAGAAGGAGCACTGTGTCAAAATGGTGGCCATTTCCTTGACTACAGCAAGTTATTAACATTTTAATTTTTTTGCTTTGTGGAGATTTTTGTGCAAACTAGGAATGACCCAGATTTGTACAAGCACATCCTTACTCTGTTTTTGAACTCAGTGTGCAGGTTTACCAGTCTGCATGCTGAGGTCCCAGTTCAGAATTCAATATATGATTAGAAAATATGGATCTGAACTACTCCATCTGACAGTGTCAAAAGAAACACTAGATAAAACCAGAGAAAGGACAGTCCCCTGTTGTCTGTAGCTCATCTTCAGGACATGAACAAGATCTTCTGAGAACAGACAGAGAGCAATGGCATCCTTCTATCTATAACATGTCCCTCTGAATTTTGCCTTGTTTCATATTTCAGTGGGTTGTTAATGGTTAATATAACACCTCAAGGCCCAGTGTGTTCTATTTCATTTTGAGTTTTTCTTCATAGTTCTTAAAGATCTTGGGGACTTTATTTGTATCCCATCCTTTCATTTCTTTTAGGTTATGTTTACATTAAATCTTCTTGCAGCCATGCAGGACTGGAATGTTAGGATGACATATTGAGGGTGAAAAATTTTGCATGACGATCGCATATTCAGATGTACATTACTCAAAGCCTACCTGTAGGGTATGTGCATGAAGGGTACCGTCTGAACAACAGCTAATTCTGGTTCTTCAGGATTCTTAACTATGCACATATAATTGTTTGTATGGCCCCTTCCATCCAGGTGTTCAATGAACGTTTTTGCAGTTCAGGCATAGTCTGGCCACTATGATCCCACATCTTTCATTTGTTGTTCACTCACCCAGGATATAGTTCCTAAACAGGGCTTAGATGTATATAAAACTATACCTATTTTAAAGGTGAATTATAGTGCCCAAAAACTTGGTTTTTTAATTTATCTGAGAACACATTACCGCATTTCTGTGAACACAAATATAATCCTAAACATGTGTATCATTGCTGACCATCTTCTTCACCATGTGTTGAATCTCCAATGACTCCAAAATAAATCCACGTTTAAAGGTTAAAGCAAGATTTATTCCAAAGCGTTTGAAAGAAGCAGGAACAAGAGAATTGTTTGGAAGGGGCTCATGCCCCAGAGGGAAACATAATAAAGGAACTTTGAACCAAGTTATAACCAATAGATCCCTTTCCCGCCGGCGCGAATAAGGAAGACACTGACAGGTAATTACATGGGAATGTAACGGTTTGCCTTTCTCAAAACAGACCCTTAGTTCTCAGGCGAAAGACACTACTAACGAGCAAGCAGATAACAGAGTTTCACTTTCCCACACCAGCTGGATAACCTTGAGCTGTTCCAGGCACCTACAATACAAGAATGTGAAAAATACAACAGAATGCAAGGGGGGGAAGGGAACACACTCAGGGAACCAGAACTCATAATGGCAGCTCGCTGACACCATGGTGAAGTTACAGCATTCAGGCCTGCCCCCTAACAATACAAGAACATTGTATATGCAGTATTCTTAAAGGCTGGGGGGAAAGAACTGGTTTGATGTGGTGTGATGATGCTAAAATGATACGGAAAATCCTGTTGGTAGCATTTGTTTGGGACTGAGAAAATATTGCAACAAAACATGAAAATCTCTAACGTGCTTGCCCAGAGTAAGAAACAGAAATCTATCCCTATCGTTTTACCCTTCCTATCTCTCATGGAAAACTTCAACAAGTAGCCTGCCTGAACAGGGCTTCCAGCATTTGACTATAAAACTTCATTACATTTATAAAATATGCAATAGAACATTTACAACAGCTATACACTATGAAGCATTTCTGTGAATAATTAAAATTAAGTTCCCCTTGTCAAATACACATGAGCAGAGTACATTTTTGATGCATTGTCCTTCCATTCTTTTTGCTTCCTTATTCACTGATTTCCAAAATTTTGTGCAAATGTGATATATGGGTAACATTAACATAAAATGTCACTACAATTTTCTTCTCTACAGTGCCTTCGATCATACATAAAACAATTGCTGAAAATCTGAGAGATAGTAGGACCAATGCCATTATGTTAGCCTTTCCTTCTCTGCCACACTGTAACTCTGTAATTCTCTTATGCATTAGTAACCTTATATTTTAAAAGATATCTATACTAAATTCCCACAAATCTCTTCTTTCTTTTTCTCATTTAAAAGAGTAGAACTTTCACAACTTTGTCCCCATGTTTGGTTTTATGTTGGTAAAGAAATGGGCAGCAACAAAGGGATTCATAGTCTAGTAAAGGTAAAGGTTCCCTTGCTCGAAAGCCAGTCGAGTCCGACTCTAGGGTTGCGGTGCTCATTTCCATTTCAAAGCCGAAGAGCCAGCACTGTCCGAAGACGTTTCCATGGTCATGTGGCCGGCATGACTAAACACCAAGATGCACGGAACACTGTTACCTTCCCACCGAAGTGGTACCTATTTATCTACTTGCACTTTCTTGCTTTCGAACTGCTAGGTTGGCAGGAGCTGGAACTAGAGATGGGAGCTCACTCCATCATGCGGCACCCGGGTCTCGAACTGCTGAACTACCGACCTTCCACAGCCTGCAGTTTAGCGTCTTAACCACTTGAGCCACCGCAGCTCCTTAGCATAGTCTAATAGCAGACAGAAAATTACTATAATTTTGTGCACTAAATAGAGTGTAAGGAAAAGGCACAGTGATTCCTTTCCCCATGCTCCAAAATGTTAAAACGGTAACATAAAAAACTTAAAATAACTTTGGCCCGTTGACGCTGTGATACTCACTAATAATGTATTCGGCAATCTAGTGTACCCTAAACATAATGGTAATGTTTCTGTCAGATTGATGCCCCATATTCTCTAATTACTGTAATTTGTAAAATGAGCAGAATTTCAAGTTTATGTGCCACTTTTCTGCCTGCACTATCTCATTCTCTATTCATCATCCTGCTAGGCAGCCATCATACTAGGCAACCACATGCTCAGAAATGACTGGATGCTGGCTGTTTTCGGTTTTGGCAAGCTAATGGCGGCCATGTCCTTTGGTAGCTCCCAGGAATGCAACCCACGAACCAGCGGCTAGAGAGGGGGTATGATTGTACGTGCCCCCCAGGGCCTCTTGTGATGGGTCCCTAGCCATGAGGCGCCCCTATGCCCCAATGGTTTCTCTGCTGCGTTCCAGAAATGGACACAGCTACGCACACCAGGACAAGTGACTGGAGGTCGGGCAGCAGGCATACCTGTTGGTGAGATCCTTTTGATCTACGTATGAAGTGTGAGTTGAGTTGAAAAGAAAACACCAGAGTAACGGCTTGAAGTCCCCTGAAATAAGCAGGGAGGGGGACTCTCCCCCTAGACAAAGAAGCGAAATCCAAAGCATTTGTGGGGGGGATGGAGCTAAAAGCAACAACGGACTATAGTTCAGAGCTTACAAGAAGTGACTAAGCGACTAAGCAGGCACTCGGGACTTTTGCAACTTTTATAAAACAAAGTAAACATCCTTAAAAATGGCGATGGAAAGCAGAGAAGGAGATGTAAATGAAACTTAACTCTTCTTCAGGAAGTGTGAGTCCAGCTGGTCAGGTCAGGTGACCTGATAACCATAGACTCTTCCTAACTGTGAACTGATATGGCAACCCCTGCTGTGCAATGTGAAAGGATAGAGTCAACACCAGAGAATCAGTTACATGGCTTCAAATGGAAAAGGCAACCGATTTGATGACTAACAGAGTTCCAGGATATTAAGACTGCATGGGAGAATCTAAAACAGGCTTAATGTTGCTTCAGAACTGGTTGCAGATTAAAAGCGTCTATAAAGCAAATGGATATGATCTATGGACATATCCGGAATATATAAAGAAGATAATCTGCTCGGTGATACGGTGGCCAGATTCTCCAGGAGACAATTAGACTATACAACCAAAAGCAATATAAGTACCTTTACAATTGAAGATATGAACAAAAAGAAAATACTTGACTCTGTCCAAGGCTGGTCAGCTATTGCTGCAACAATAAGAACTAACAGGAGAAGAAGATAAAAAGAAGAAAATTGCGACAAAGGAAGAGAAGATGAGAAAGCAATTACATTCACTGAAGAAGACTCAATTTTAAGATTGGGGAAGGCCATTAAGTGGGGAACAAAAAAGTTTAAAGAAAAAAAGAGATGCTGATGTTACCTAATGTTTGCACTAGCGAATTTCATTTATGCTCTTGTGTGCCTCTGTATATAGTCAGATTTGCTGGGATTGATGATAGAAGCGACACCATGATTGTTCACCTTCAACGTTAACAAACATTAATTGTTTAAAAAGCTAATTCTGTAAGCACGTATGACCATCTCTCTTGGGTTTTTAGTGGTTTTCTTTACTGTCTCCCATAGTTTATAGATTCCCCTCCCTTGATTTCTTGTAGTTTATTTAGAAAATGCAATTAAAAATTCAGCCCTTTGGGGGCTGTTAAAAAAGAAAAAAAAGAAATGACTGGATGCTGGCAAAATCAGGTATGCCACAAGATGCAGACCATGGATCATTTAAAAACTGTTGCTGTTTATGTGCTATTTTTTGTATCTGGGCAGTTGAGATATTCAAAATAACACTAAGCAGCTCAGAATGTCCTAGATAGTTGACAAATCACATGTGACCTTTGACTTTACAAAAGTAAATCTGTGAGGACAGTTAGGGGGGGGAGACATTTTTTGTTTAAGCATTGTCTTCTAAATTTTTCCTGAACAATATCCACTGACTGTCCAAAATTTCACCAAACATACACAGAGTGAATCAAAGTTGCCTAGGCAGCAAGGGCAATGCCTGGCCCCACACATCGCCATTCCCAAATGTTAACGTGAGAATAGCCACACAGAAAAATATGAAATCCAACTGAGAATAACTTAGAATACATTATATAAGCTTGAGAATGCTGCTTAGAATTTGAGAACTAAGTATGATTCATGCGGAAGAACATTTTTCCAAGATTCTCTGAGCCTAATATGTCCAAATGGATGCTAAGATAAGCATATAATCAGATTTGGTTGGGTCACATTGAACAGATCTGCATACAACAAACTTGCTTTGATCCCACTGAAATTTACTTCAGCCAATCAAATTTCTACCTATGGAACATGCTTTTCTTACTCCCTGTCTCTCACTGAATCCCCATATGCCCCTTGAAATGCTGGTCCTGGGGAACAAGGGACCTCATGGGGGGAGCTGGAGGATTGCTACAGGGAGGGAGGAATCTGCAAAAAGTCACCCTTCCTTGTGCATATGTATCTGTTTGATAAAACCCAGCCCAGTGTTTCCAGTTGGCCAGCTACCTTTTGGGCATTTATGTAAAACTCAAAGAAGATATCCCATTTTGAAATGCAATTTTCCATGTGAAGTAACAAAATCCTATCTATTAAAAAATAAAACTACTTCTTGCAATTCTGTCTGGACTGCCATTTTGTTAGTTGCTCATTTCTAGCAAAGGCTGGTGATATTTTTGCTCATATGCCTTACTCTATCACAGGGCTTGTAATGCTAAATTTATTTTAATAGATGTTCTTGCACATTATGTTTTAAATGACACTGTAAAGATACAAATATAAACATAAGTGCACTGGTAGATTAATATTAATTGGGTGTAGGCAGTTTATCATAAGATTTGATGAGATTACAGAAGAAGCAGAGAGACAGAATTCAACGAGACCTAAAAAAGTGGTTGGATGTGAACAAGATGCACTTCAATAAAGCTAAGTGCTGAGTTCTACATCTAGGAAGCAAAAATGAAAAGCAAACATACTGGATGTGGGATATAGTTCTGGGTAGCAGTATGTGTGAAAAAGATTTGGGGACATGTGGAATGTAAGCAAAATATGAGCAGTCATTGTGATATAGGAGCAAAAAAGCCTAATGCGATCTTGGGGTATATCAACAGAGGCATAATATCCAAATCACAAAATGTCATAGTTCCACTTTACACTACACCTGGAATACTGTGTGCAGCTCTAGAGGCCTTACTTAAAAAGTCATGTGGGAAAAATGTAATGGGTGCAAAAGAAAGCGATGGTGGACACTTTCCCCACAACGGGGGAGAGCGAATCAGACACCAGTGGTTTGGAGGGGTGCCACCTCAAGTGACACCCCCGTGGAGCCTTTGCGATAGGCTCCAGGCCAGGGGGCTTTTGAGGGGCAGCCTCTTCGATGGCGCAGTCCCTGAGAATTGAGGCTCCCCTCCGCCCCGACAGTCCAGTTGCTGAGTGGCCTTTGGGCACAAGCTGGACTGACCGAGACAAGCACTGGAGATTGAGCAGAATGGCATAAAACTGAGCGTGGTCAGAGAAACTGACCGACAATGAATGTGAGTTCTGGATAAAATGGAGTAGTTTGAAAAGCGACTCCCCCCACGGTTGAAAAAAGAGATTGCAAAGAGGGACGCCTCTTATGCGAGTGAGCAGCTAACGGACATGAAGGGGGAAACGGGAGGAAGTAAATCGAAAGTGTTTTGAGAGACTTATCTGAATTGTGAAGTCATTCGGCAAGTTTTCTGAGTTGTGTGGAAGCGGCAGAAACTGTAAACAAAATGGGAAAGATGGCGGCCCAGCAGAGAAGGTTTAAAATGAAGCTGGGCAATCAGAGTCCAAAACCGGAAGAGGGAGCAGATGCCCTCAAACTCCTGGCGGATATGCTCAAGCCGGTGATGCAGCAACTCGATGGTATTAACCAGCAATTGACCGTGATGAATAAAAACTTTGCAGCACAGCAGCTTCAGCTGAACGAAACAGAGAAAAAAGTGGAGCAGGTAAACGAGAAAATTAAAGAGATAGACAACACCAGCAAGAAGTTGAAGAAAAGGATGGGAGATGTGGAAACGAAGCAGAATTGCCAAGAGAATCGAGTTTTGCAGCTACAGATGGAAAAAGCTAACATGATTCTCAGTTCCTGAAATGGATCGAGAAGACCTGAAGAGGGTGCTTAGTGAGATCATCGCTCCAGTAGGAGGCTTAACAGCGGGCATACTCCAATTACATTAAAAAAATAGCCTACCTGGAGAAATAGTGGTCAGGTTTTCAAGAAGACAAACCAGAGATGCCATTTTAAAAGCAACATCAGCAACTCCACTGAAAATGGGAAATGTCACCATCAAAACCTTAAAGGACATTCCATTTGAAATTAGACAAAAGAGGAAAAATTATAAGGACAATTTCTTTCCTTCAAACTAATGGGATATCGTACAGATGGGCGGTGCTGGAGGGTGTCATCTTTAAGATCAGCGATAGAAGAAAGAAGATAGACTCCACTTTTAAAGCTAAAGAACTTTTGAGACGTCAGCTGGGGACAGATGAAGAGTCCAAAGAGGAAGAAACTAAGTCTAGTGACTCTGCTACCTCTGGAACGGAAGAGGACTCTGCAACAGAAAAGGGTGCAGGACCTGCCAGAGTGGTATATGATTTCAGAGACAGAAAGCCGAAGTAAAGGCAGAAGGACTTGGAAAATGGCCTTTTGAAGCGAAGAATAAGAAGATGATTTCTCTCATAACAACTAATAAAATAACATATAAATAGTGAATTGTTATAAGCAAGAACTCTACAAGTATATTGCGACATTAACACTTATGGTACTAACATTTTTACTAACAGTGAAAAGATCTCCTCCTCTTGGGGTTTTAATTTAGTGTGGTTTGCTTTCCTTTATCCTTAGTTGTAGTCCCTTTCCTAATATTTCTTTGTAGTTTTTGTAGTATTTGCAAAATAAAAAATATCCCTCCAGGGATTTAAAAAAAGAAAGAAAAGAAAGTGATAAGGATGATCCAGGGCTAGAGACCCTATGAGGAAAGGCTGAGGGACTTGGGAATGTTCAGTCTGAAAAAGAGGAGGTTGGGGGGGGGTATGATTGCTCTCTTTAAGTATTTGTTCTCTTTCAGTATTTAAAAGGCTGCCACTTGGAGGAAAGCAGGGAGCTGCTCCTGCTGGCAGCAGAGGATAGGACTTGCAATAATGGGTTTAAATTATGGATGGAAAAATACTGACTGGATATTAGGATCTCCCCCCCCTCCTGGTAAAAGTATTTCAGCAGTGGAATCAGCTGCCTAGGGAGGTGGTGAGCTCCCCCTTTCTGGCAATCTTCAAGCAGTGGCTAGAGGAACACTGGTCAGGGATGCTTTCGGCTGATCCTGCATCGAGAAGGGGTTGGACTAGATGGCCTGTATGGTCCCTTCCAACTTTCTGTTTCCATTACCCCCCCCCCCATTTTTAATTTTAAAAAATTACAAACTAACATTCTTCTACAAAGCTAGGGAGTATCCTGAGGATGTAGAAAACTCATCCTTATCTTCAGGTTTGCACCTTTTCCTGCCTTCATGATGGGCACATGACAATGAAGCTTGCTTTTTAAAGGGGGGGGATGATGCTCTGTGAGTGAACAATTGGGGAAGGGGAAATATTACAGTGAAATTTTGTCCCACATACCCTCATTGAAATCTCACTCTCCAAGAACCTACAAATATTTTGTCCCTCCTGGAGCATTCTCAGCCCTCATCAGAACCTTTTTCTTTAGATTAATTTACAGTTTCATTCCCCCCCCCCATATTACCATTACTACTAAAAACATTCTGTGCTGCCTTTTATGTGAACAAGCACAACATAAAAGCCTTTAAATTCACATAAATACACATAAAATGTTTTAAAAGATTAGTAAAATATGTGAACATGGGCATAAATATGTAATGAGGAAGAGAAGGCTTTTGAAAGTTAGTGAGGGAAAGCCAAACAAAACACAAAAGTCTTCACTACTGCTGGGAAACAATGATACAGTGGGAGAGACAAATCTTCCTGGGGAGGGAGTTCTACCACTTTTGTGATAAGGCCAAGAAGACCCTTTCTTATTGCTGGATAATCTGTGGGTGGTCCAGTTTTGCTGCTTTTGTCAGTAACATGGATCACCTACTTCATTGTCACTTGGCACAGTAATGATGAGGTTTAAAGATCCTATTGCAATTATTCATCAAAATAAGGATAAGATATGAGTGTGTGACTAGTTATAAAAGAAACCCTTCTCTGATAAACAGATGCCCCAAACTTCCCTGTTTAATTTGGAGGATACAGCTTGACCCAACATAGTAGGATGGCTGGTCGTCTGTCAAAGGTGATTCCCAGGAACTAGGGGGAAAATATATTTTGTAAGTTAATACACTAATTGTATGTGGGGGGGTCTTTTTTGTTGTGCCATTGAACAATGGTACAAGTATACAAAACTGAAATGTGTGCCTTCAGGTTGCTTCTGGAGACCCTCCGAAATGTCCTATCATTAACAGCCATTCTTGGGTCTTACAAACTGAGGGCCATGGCTTCCTTGATTGAGTCAATCCATCTCATGTCGGGTCTTCCTCTTTTCCTGCTGCCAGAGCCTTTTCCAGCATGATTGTCTCTTCTAGAGACTCTTGTCTTCTCATAATGTGAACAAACTACGATAGCCTCAGTTTGGTCATTTTAGCTTCTAGGGAGAGTTCAAGCTTGATTTGATCTAGACCCCAGTGATTTGTGTTTTTGGTGGTCCATGGTCTTTGTAAAACTCCCCTCCAACACCACATTTTAAAGAAATCTCCTTTCTTCCTGTCAGCTTTCTTCATTGTCCAATGTTCACATTCATATATAGTAATGGAGAATACTATGGCATAAGCTGCCAGGCCTGGTGCCCAGTTGCATGGAAGGGAAAACACGAGCACTTGTTGGGTGCACTTCACTTTCCCCTGTATTCCCCCATACAGTTTCCTCTTTCTCCTCTCCTGGAAGCCCCATAACTTCTCCCCTTTCCCTGCTCCCTTCTCTCCTTCCCACCCATGAATCAACCTATGTTTATCTGTCCCCCATCTTCAGGTATGTTTATTACTTATTTACTTCATTTATACCCCATGGTTCTCTATAATGAGGACTCAAAGCAGTTTACATCACTTTTCTCTCTTCTCTGTCAGATAGGGTAGGCTGAGAATATGTGACTGGCCCAAGGTCACCCAGTGATCTTCCACAGCAGACTGGGGATTCAAACCTGGGTCTCCTAGATCCTAGTGGGAAACTTTAACTACTAAACCACAGTGACTTTCATGATGTGGTTACTGTTGAAAAGTAGTGAGCAGCTGGGTCTGGGTGAGTCATGGAAGTTGCATAGCAGCAAGTAGCCCAGTGATTGCTGCCAGGCCTGGCCCTACTGACCTTCAAAGGTCAAAACAGCTCTAGAAAGGGCCTTGTCCTCTTCCCTTGCCTTTTACTGACAGAAATCAAGGCTTCAATACTGACAATACTGTTAAAATAATTTACACATCGACTGCATATGGGAAATTTGTAGGGCAAGAACTTGAGTACAATCAGAAAAAATTTCTTAACATGCATGCAGTGGTGTGCTGGTCCTAAATCATGCTTCACAACATTAACTGAATATGAAAGTCTCAGAGATTACTTCCAAATGCATATATCTATGATTCAGTGAAAACCTCTTTGGTTCCTGACAACTGGAGATGAGACAGCTTCCCTCTTGATTTTAGTTAAGATTCTGTCACACTGCTTCTTCTGATCAAGTAGGGCATAGCAAATTTCTATTTTCAGTTGACTGTCTGTTTAATTTCAAGCTTTAATTTACTGCCCCACCCATATTTCTTCAAAAGCCTTTACATCAATCACTTTGAAACCTTTTTACAGCAAAAGGCAACCATTTTCCACTGTTCCTGAGTTTAGTTGTAGTGTTTGGATTTAGGCCTTACTGGATTATCACATTTGTAATATTTCAAATGGCTGCTGTTGAAATTATGTCATTACTTGGACATTCATGTAGCTACTCTTGTGAAAAGTTCATAGACTGTACTTTAGAGTTATTAGGAGCCCCTTTTCTGGTAAGTTTAAGTCTACAAAAGTAATTATGGTATTTTAGGTATCCGCTATTTTCTCCTACCTAATATTTTGGATTTCTCATCATGCCATGAAATGAAGAAACCATAAAAAATGTGTGGGTTAAACTTGAGTTTAACCATTACAATCTGAACTGCACAAATTATTACATTTACTCCCTAAGAGGCTGTCCCATTTGGTTGGCCAGCACTTGGGCAATCCACCTTGACTCTAAACTCAGCATGGCCACAGGTCCTTGCTTGCACCAAACTCATCCAGACAGATGTTGCCCCTCAATCCCATCCCCCCACAGCATACTGTGGAAAGGTTCAAGTACTAATGTGCAGAACCTATGGATTAACCTTTTTTAGCCCTCTGGGACCACATAATCACCAGTGGCTTGTTTGGGTGCTTCTCCTGATCCTTGGATGCCTCCAGAGATGTGCACAGAAAGACACACAAAGAAATACAGAGAATAAATTTTGTTTTATCCTTAAAATATTACTTGCAACCATATTTTGGCAGGGAATTTCCCCCCTAGTGAAACTGGCGAATCTAATTGCATGTGCTTTTGTTCCTGTAGAGTGTGGTTGGTTTACTTCTTGTATAGATTATCCACAGGAATAGTGCAGAGAATCCTACCATGCAGACAAATTGGAATGGAGTCAGAGAAGGGCAGTGAAGATTGTCAAGTAACAAAAAAACAAATCCTATGAAAAACATGACTCAGCTGAGCTCTGAGAAGCAGCAGAAGATAGAGCTACTAAAGGGGTGAGTGTTTTTTAATTGCTTTCAGCTGAGGTGATTTAACTGAGGGTACTGTGTGGGGGGACTGTGTTTGGGAGTGTGTGGGTGAGTTGTGAGTTCTTGCAGCGTCCTAGCTGCTTGAGATAGGGTGAGAAAGGGTCATTGTTTGACTGTAATTGAGTTCCTGGGTGAATTTGAATAGCTGCTGGCCACGCCCTCTGCTGGGGGAGACTTCTATTTAAGGGAGCACCTTGCCAGAGGCACGAGCCTCTGGCATGAGCCAAACAGTGAGAGAGCTATTAGCCTGTGTCTTTTAGCCTAGGGACTCTTAGACTGTTAGAAGCCCAGGAAGACAAAGGAAAAATTTCCTGAAGCTGTAATAATTTTCTTCTTTATTCCATAGGTGAATTTAGGTGAAATTGACGAACATCTCGAGTTTTGCAAGTTCGTTTCTGAATCTTTGTCAAAATTCGAATAGCTCTACTGTCCGTCTTTGAAGATATGAATTGTGATTAGTAGAGCTATTCATAGCCAGCACGATAACGAGGTCTATACAGATGCAAATGGGATTGTTACATGAGAAAAAAACATTTTGACACCGAATTTTGACAAAGATTCAGAAACGAACTTGCAAAACTCGAGATGTTCGTCAATTTCACCTAAATTCACCTATGGAATAAAGAAGAAAATTATTACAGCTTCAGGAAATTTTTCCTTTGTTCTATGTATGTGTGAACTTTTTACAGCAATCACCCTTGGTTTATAGTTCATCAGAAGCCCAGGAAGAGCCAGAAAGCCAGGGCCCTAGTCTCCTTGGGTCCCCAGTAAGGTAAGTAGACTTCTACAAGGAGAACCACATAAATACAAAGGGTTTTAAATAATATAATTATTATTTTAAAAGCAATTATGAAGCCAGAATGCCAGCAGGGGGTTGGGGGCTATCCAGTGTTTTGCACGGACTGTCACATGTATGACTATCTGCCCACTGGACAGAAGTCTTGGGTGTGTGCCCGGTGCAAGGAGCTCCTGGGAATGAGTTTGCTCCCTTATGGCCAAGGTGGCTGACCTGGAGAAGCAGAGACAGTCAGATGCATGGAGAAGACTCTGGGGGACTTGTTAGATATGTCCCACTCTGAATATGGCAGCCCCGCCGCTGTCAGGGAGCATGAGGGTTGAGAGGAAACAGGGCACTGTGCTGTGGGTAAGGGGAATGTGCCCTCAGAAGGGACTTCTTCTTCAGCTGGTGAATGGGTATCCTTTGCACCAAGGACCCATCCCTTGGCAGGGAGGGAGGGGGGCTCTTGGTAGTTGGTGATTCGATCCTTAGGCAGGTAGACAGCTGGGTGGCAAACACGCATACTGACTGTATGATGACTTGCCTGCCTGGTGCGAAGAAAGCAGACATTATACATGTTCTAGATAGGCTGGGGAGGAGCCAGTGGTCGTTGTACATGTTGGCATCAACGATGTGGGGAAATACAGTTGTGAGATCCTGGAGGAAAAATTTAGGCTGCTCGGCAGGAAATTCAAGGCCAGAAACTCCAAGGTAGCCTTCTCAAAAGTGCTACCTGTTCCACGTGCAGGGCTGGAGAGACAAGACAGATCAGGAGTCTCAATGCGTGGATGAGACGATGGTGTAGGGGGGAAGGGCTGAAGTTTGTTAGGCACTGGGATGTCTGAAGCAGCCTCTCACCCACACCCACAACTGGTAATCATTTTTCCTTAGACAAGATCTGGTACAGGTAGACCCTATTTTCTATTTCCATGGATTGTTATATACTCTGCAGAACCAATTGTTTTCTCATTTAGGTTTAATACAAATTCTGAACATTTGGGGATGCTTTTTGGAACAAGAGGGAGTTGTACAAAAGAGAGGGTCTCCACTTATCCCGAGAAGGAACCAGGCTGTTGGTGCTTAAAATCAAAAAGGTGGGAGAGCAGTTTTTAAATTGAATATTGGGGGAAAGCTGACAGGAGGTCACTTGTCAAACTGAGGATTTTAAACAGCAGATTCTGGAGAATACTCAACAGATTGCCACAGTGAAGCAGACTGCCATCCAACTTCAGGATAGACCAAAAAACACTAGAATTGAAGACCAGACAAGATTCCCTGGAAGATTCTGTGATTAAGCTTAAATTAGAGAAAGCAGCCTTTGTGCTGAGATTTCAAAATATACCAGAAAACACAGGAGAAGACATCAAAGAAAGAATGGCAAAAATTTTAGCAGAATATTTAGAAGGGGAGACTACTCACCTTACAATTGAAGATATAGATGTTGCCTACAGAATGAATTCCTCTTATGCAAGGAGACTCAAATTACCCAGGGAGGTGCATGTAAGATTTCACAAGAGAACTACAAGAGATGCCATCTTAAGAATAGCAAATCAAAAAATTCTAATGTTACAAGAATCAGAAGTTAAGATTTTAGAAGAAATTCCATGGAGGGTAAAAGAAAAAAGAAGAAACTATGCACAACTTACCAACTTGCTAAGAGAAAATGAAATGAATTATAGATGGTAACTTCCTGAAGGAGTACTATTTACCCATGGAGGAAAAAGGTTCAAGATTAATTCAATATTCATAGAAGATTTTTTAAAAAAAAATATGGAGAAGAGCTTGGATTCCAAGAGGAAGAAAAGGAAGAAGAGCAAGATGAGGAAGAAGAGAAAAATGAAGAAGAAAAACTGCAGACTCAAAGAGCAACAGGACAAAGAATAAGAAACATTAAGAAAAGGCCGACAATTTTGACACACCACATAGTAACAAGATTCCGAGACAAAAAAAAATGGATCCAAAAAAGATACCAAAGATGGATAAGAAAAAACTGAAAATAATCTCCATTAAAGTCAATGGCTTGAATGCTCCACAAAAAAAGGATAATTGTTTTTCAACAAATAAAAAAATTACAGGCAGACATAGTCTGTCTACAAAAAATTCATATTAAAGAATCTGATTCTAAAAATTTGGAAGCTAAAAAGATTGGGATTTTTTTTGCTTTTGCAGATAAACAGAAGAAAAAAGGTGTAGTGACCTATGTAAAAGAACATCTACATACAGAATTGGTCAACGATTCAGAGGATGGAAGATTAGTGATAGTTAAACTTCAAAGGCAGACCAAGACCACACTTATAGTTAACATTTATGCACCAAATCAGCACCAGGGAAAATTTTACAATACTCTAAAAGAGACCTTGTCTAATCTAATGTATGAGGAAATTTGCATAATTGGAGACTATAATGCAGTATTTGACAGAGCTGTTGATAGAAAAAAACACACAGGAAGACAGAAAAAGGTAATGAGTTATCTAATACATTTTTAAAGCTGGTGGAAGAATTTTCCTTAGTAGATGCATGGAGAATTAGGAATATAAACAAGCAAGACGACACCTTTTTTCCAGCAAGACATAACTCCTGGCCAAGACTAGATATGGCATGGGTTTCGACAGGTATGATCAACAATATTATAGATCATGCCTTCAAGATTTGCAGACCATAATCCTTTGCTTTTGATTTTGCAAGATACTCCAAAAAGAAACAAATGGTCAATGAATACGTGGCTTCTAAAAAATCTAGACTTTGTAAAAAATAAAAAAATGAATTTCAGGCCTTCTTTAAACTGAATATGCAACCTGATATGGACATGGATATAGTATGGGATGCTTTCAAGGCCTTTGTGAGAGGTTGGTGTATTAAACAAGATGCATGAATGAGAAGAAAAAGGGAAAAGAAAACAAAGATTTGTACAGATTGAAGAGCAAATTAAACAAGAAGAGCAAAAGTTGAAAATGAGACCTGCAACAGAGCATTTAAGGATTAAGATTAAAGATGTACAGCACCAACTTAACTGTTTATTAACACAAGAGATTGCAAAGAAAATAATGTTTGCAAAACAAAATTTCTTTGAAAACACAAATAAGCCGACAAGATGGTTAGCACATAAACTAAGGAAATATTCAGAAAAGAAGCATATAAAGACTTTGAAAAATTAAAGAGGGGAAGAAAAGAACACTCATGATTTGAAAGATATTATTGAAACTTTTTACCAAAATTTAAAGCATCAGGGGAACACCAATCAAGAACAGATTAGAGAATTTTTTAAAAAATGGTAAGAAATAATTTACAAAAGAACAGAAGAAAATGCTAAATGAGCCAATCTCTTTTTCTGAAATAACTGAAGCAATTAAAATGTATTTATTTATTTATTTATTTATTTATAAATGCAATTTATAGCCCTCCCTCACCGCAAACGCGGGCTCAGGGCAGCTCACAAATAGGCATAAGCCAACACATAAAACATGTTAAAACCATTTAAAATCATTACTACAATATTACAATATAATAAGTGCTCTACATGTTCCAGAATGATCTTCCATAAAGATGACATCTCAAAGATGGTACACCCAATCAATGCTGTCAGTTCCACATGACCCTGTCGATCTCTCTTCCCAGGCCAGATGCTCATGATGGTAACATAGTGATGGTACAATAGTGGCGGCTCCTACTCGAACGCCTGGCGGAAGAGCTCCGTCTTGCAGGCCCTTCAGAACTGTGCAAGGTCCCGCAGGGTCCGGATCTCCTCTGGGAGCTTGTTTCACCAGGTAGGAGCCGCCACCAAAAAAGCTCTGGCCATGGTAGCAGCCAGCCTGGCCTCCTTGGGGCCTGTCATCGTCAGGAGATGTTGCGTCCCCGGCCTGCAGTTTTATCAGGCATTTGACGTTCAAATTCCGTTACCACTGAAACTGACAATACAAAACATAGTTGAAGAAAGGAAATTACCAGAGACTTGGAACCAGGCATTGATCACATTAATACATAAACCAGATACAGATGAGAAAGAAATTCAAAACTATAGACCAATTTCAGTACTTAATGTAGACTATAAGATTTATGAATCTATATTAGCTAATAGGATGAAAAAAGTGTTGATCCAGACAATTAACCAAGACCAATCAGGATTTTTGCCAAAGAGACAAGTGTGAAATAACGTGAGAACAATTTTGAATATACTTGAATATTTTGAAGCACATCCTGAAAAACAAATGGCATTGATTTTTTTAGAGAAGGCTTTTGACAATCTTGCCTGGTCTTTTATGTTGGAACAATTGTTGGCATGGAAATGTGGCAACTATTTTTATACAATGGTTAAAGCAATATATACAAAACAGTCTGCTAAAATTATGGTAAATGGAGATCTTTCACAAAGTATAGAAATTGACAAAGGAACCAGACAAGGTTGCCCGCTATCTTCCCTTTTATTTATCTATGGAGACACTTTGTGACATGGTAAGAAGACAAAATGCCATTAAAGGACTTAAACTTAAAGGGGAAGAATATAAACTCCAAGCATTTGCAGATGACCTGGTTTTTATATTGGAAGACCCACAAACAACAATTGATCAACTCTTCCATGTAATAAAAGAGTATGGACAGTATACAGGACTAAAAGTAAATCTTAAGAAAACTAAAATTTTAACAAAAAATTGTACTAAGAAGCAAATTCAAATAATCCAGGAGTGCTCGGGGATTGAAGTAAAGAAGGCAATAAAATGTTTAGGAATAAACTTAACCAACAGGTGCAGCTCTTTATTTAAAGAAAATTATATAAAACTCCTGGGTGTGATTAAGAAAGACCTAGAAAATTGGAAACATTTACAGTTATCTCTCATGGGAAGAATAGCAGGGGTGAAAATGAATATATTACCAAGACATATTTTTTTTATTCCAAACAATACCAATTATAAAAAATCAACAGTATTTTAAAGAATTAGACAAATTGGTGAGACAATTTATCTTGCAAGGGAAAACGCCTAGTGTCAGAATTGGGAGTGTAAGCACTCAACATGTAACTTAAGGCACAAAAAAACCATTTAATAAAAGAATTCAAAACGACATCAGGTTTCATAGAATGTTTGCAAAAGCAGAAACCTTTCTAAAACATAAACAATAGCAATAGTTAAAAGGGAAGCCACAGACAAATAATAATTAAAAAGCTGGCTTACGGACGTAATAAAAACAGTTGTTTCATAAACTGTAGACAGTTCCTTAAAAATTACTTGTTGTTCCAGGGTGAGGGGAAAAGGCGTTGCTTCTGCATTGGCAGCACTCATCAAGTCTCATCCCGGCAGAAACTCCACATGCCTCCTTGCATGAGGAAAGTGTCCCCAGCCAGCCTATTTCAGACTGCCAGCTGCATGCAGTTAAGAGTCAGCCAATTTCTCTCGAAACCGGCCAGGTCTCAATCTGTGAGAATTTACAGCTAATAGTTGATGAGGGCTGTAAGATCTATAGGCTTATCAACAGCTAATCCTTACACCTAGATTTAAGATGAAAGTCCTGCAAGATTCAAAAGAAAGAGGAGGTTTTGTGTTACCAGATTGGCAACTATATTATAAAGCAGCAACTATGACTTGGATGAAAGAGTGGATCACACTAGAAAACTCAAGATTATTAAAGCTTGAAGGACACGACTTACAGTTAGGGTGGCATGCCTTTGTCTGGTATACGAAAAGCAGCATTCACAAGTACTTTAATCAACACGTTATAAGAGAAGCTTTATTGAAATCATGGGAAGAGATACAAAAACTATACTATACCAAAATCCCCAAATGCGTTTCACCATTAGAAGCTTTTATAAACCCTAGGAGGTTTACAAAAGATCTATTTTGGACATATGAAGATCTGTTAAACAGTCAAAACAAATTACGCAATCAAGATGAGCTTAAGAAAAAGGGTATATGTTTGAACTGTTGGGAAAGAGTACAAATAAGACTCTAGGTTTCCTAAAGATCAAGTAATTGGTTTCTATGATGCACCACTAGAGCGTGATAAAATTATGTTTGGAACTGATGGGAAATATATAAAGTGAATTTATACTCTGTTATTAGATATGAAAATGCAGGACGAAGTTTTAAAGGAATCAATGATTAAGTAAAGGTAAAGGTTTCCCTTCCTCGAAAACCAGTCAAATCCGACTCTAGGGTGCAGTGCTCATCTCTGTTTCCAAGCTGAAGAGCCACCACTGTCTGAAGATGTTTCTGTGGTCATATGGCCGGCATGACTAAACGCCGAGGTGCACGGAATGCTGTTACCTTCCCACCAAAGCAGTGTCTATTTATCTACCTGCGATATCTTGCTTTCGAACTGCTGGGTTGGCAGGAGCTTGGACCAGAGATGGGAGTTCACTCCATCAAGCTATTTCATATAAAGAAAATACATTAAAAATGTTTTATAGATGGTACGTAACTCCTGAAAACCTAGCTAAATGATACCCTAATATGTCAAATTTATGTTGGAAATGTAAAAACAAAACTGGTTCTTTTTACCACATGTGGTGGTCTTGTAAGATAGCAAAAACATATTGGATATGGATACATGAAATACTGCAAAAATACTAGATGTAAGCATACCATTTAATTCTGAATTGTTTTTATTAAACATTATTCCGCAAAACTTTACAAAACAGCACATTTATATGATTGTACATGTTGTGATGTCTGCTAGAATACTTTATGCAAAATACTGAAAAAAAGAAGAAAAACTCACGAAAGAAGAATTTATATATAAATTGCTCGAAGCAGTAGAAATGGACAAATTAACTTTGCAGCTACAAGGGAAAAAAGATGGAACTTTTGAAAATAACTGGTTGAGATTATATAGATGGATTGAGGACTATACCCAGAAATCCTGAAAATAATCCAAAAAGCAATGCTATCGCTTAAAACTGACTGTAAAATCAGGCATAGGTGTATAAGATATGATTCAACATTATTTTGTATGTTGACCAGGGACAAAGTATGAGCTCCATTATTGTAATAGTTCTTGTTGTTGTTATTGTCTTTGTCTATCTTTAGTTGTTATAGTAGTTGCCCTTGTTGTTTTTGTCTTTGTTGATCTTTTAATCTTTGTAGTATTTTTTCTTTTTCTTTCTGAAAATAATAAAACATCCTAGCTTTGGCTGGAGCATAATATATGAAAAAATGTCTCCGGTTTGGAATGGCTCATCTCAAAAAGATGAAGGAGTAGCTGTTACTTTTCTACAAGGAAATGGATTAGAATTGTCCACTGAGATTGTGGCAAGATCTCGAGGCAGCAAGAGGAAGGTTGCGGGCTTAATATGCATGGGAAACTTTAGATGTTTATATACAAATGCTAGAAGTGTATGAGGTAGAATCAGGGAGTTGGAATGCTTGGTGTTGGGGAGGGAAATAGACATTGTGGGTATTTCAGAAACTTGGTGGGATGAAGAAAATCAGTGGGATACAGTGATTCCTGGTTATAAATTATATCGGAACGATGGGGGGGGGAGGTTGGAGGTGGAGTGGCTCTGTATGTCAGAGAGGGTATACATTCCAGTAAGATTGAGAGAGTAAGAGAATTGGATTCACTTCTGGAAATGCTATGGGTTGAAATAGTGGGCCGAAAAGGAAGCTTAACACAGGGAGTTTGTTATCGCCCACCAGATAAAAAGATAGAGGAGGATTATAAAATGATGAATGAACTAAAGATAGCGGCTAGATGAAATAACTGTGTTGTAATAGGTGATTTTAACTACCCACACATTGATTGGGTCAATATGTGTTCAAGTCGAGAAAAAGAGATTGAGTTTCTAGACACACTCAAAGACTGTGCTATGGAGCAGATAGTCACAGAACCTACCAGGGGAGAGGCAATCCTGGATTTGGTGAGAGATGTAAAAGTGATTGCACCGCTTGGGAACAGTGACTATAATGGTATTGAGTTTAACATTTGTATAAATAGAGAGTTGCCCAAAAAGACTGACACAACCACTTTTAACTTTAAAAGGGGTAAATTCTCTGATATGAGGGGCCATATGAGGAGGAAACTGAAAAGAAAAGTAGAAAGGGTCAAAACCACTGGGGAAGCTTGGAGACTAAACGGGGACACAGGCTGTGGCAAATAAAATGCATGTCTGTGATCAGGCAGGCAAAAAGGGAATATGAGGAGCAAATTGAAAAAAAATAAAGACCAGGGGTCTTTTCGTAGAAAAAGAGCCACAGGAGCTCATTAGCATAACTTATTTGCATATGCCACACCCCCTGACATCACCAGAAGGGTGTCAGAAGGCAACACCCACCGCTCAG
>NW_015166450.1:167509-174329 GCF_001447785.1 Gekko japonicus | reverse complement strand
ATAAGGAAAGGAGGGAAAGATGGCAAAGAGATGGAGGGAGGGAGGCTATCCCACCCCCCATCAAGCCCCCGCCACCCCCACCCCATGGATCCCTTACTTACCATGCCTCCCCCGGCCCAGCGCTTCTGCGCGGGCCCGGTGATCCTGGCTGTGGAGCTCTCCGTGCCTCCCCCCAGCCCCAGCACTTCAGCTGCCAGCTCCTGGGCTGCCGGAGCAGTGCTCCAGCACGCTTCGACCCCAAAAGACCCCTGATAAAGACCAACAATAAAACCAGCCAGGGAGGCTTTGGGTGACCAAGGGGTAAAATGGCTGCGAAGCTGAATGCATTTTTTGCTTCTGTCTTCACCAAAGAAGATGAGAAGTGCTTGCCCACTCCAGAACCTCTGATTTTAGGAGGGGTGTTGAAAGACCTGAGTCAGATTGAGGTGACAAGAGAGGAGGTCCTATGACTGATAGACAACTTAAAACTAATAGATCACCAGGCCCGGATGGCATACATCCGAGAGTTCTGAAAGAACTCAAATGTGAACTTGTGGATCTCCTGAAAAAAATATGTAATCTTTCATTAAAATCTGCCTTCATTCCTGAAAACTGGAAGGTAGCTAATGTCACTCCGTTCATTAAAAAGGGTTCCAGAGGAGATCTGGGAAATTACAGGCTAGTCAGTCTGATGTCGATATCGGGTAAGTTGGTGGAAACCATTATTAAGAAAAGAATTAGTGGGCACATAGATGAACAAAACCTATTGAGGCAGACTCGGCATGGGTTCTGTAAGGGAAGATCTTGTCTCATTAACCTATTAGTGTTCTTTGAGGGAGTGAACAAACATGTGGACAAGGGGGACCCAATAGATGTTGTTTATCTTGACTTCCAAAAAGCTTTTGGTAAAGTTCCTCATCAAAGGCTCCTAAGTAAGCTCAATAGCCATGGGATAAAAGGACAAGTCCTTTTGTGGATCAAAAACTGGCTAATTAATAGGAAACAGAGAGTGAGTATAAATTGGAAATTTTCTCAGTGGAGTACCATAGGGATCAGTACTCGGTCTGATGTCTTTTAACTTGTTCATTAATGATTTGGAGTTGGGATTAAGCAGTGAAGTGGCTAAATTTGCAGATGACACAAAGTTGTTCAGGGTGGTGAGAACCAGGGAGGATTGTGAGGCACTCCAAAGGGATCTGCTGAGGATGGGCGAGTGGGCATCAACATGGCAAAATGGGTTCATTATGGCCAAGTGCAAAGTGATGCACATTGGGGCCAAAAATCCTAACTATAAATACACGTTGATGGGGTCCGAACTGGCAGAGACTGACCAAGAGAGAGTGACTGCAATAAAAAAGGCCAACGCTATGCTGGGGATTATTAGGAAGGGAATTGAAAATAAATCAGCCAGTATCATAATGCCCCTTTATAAATCGATTGTACGTCCTCATTTGGAGTACTGTGTACAGTTCTGGTCACCACACCTCAAAAAAGATATTATAGCATTGGAAAAAGCACAGAAAGGGGGAACTAGATTGATAAAAGGGTTGGAATACTTTCCCTAAGAAGAAAGGTTAAAGTGCTTGGAGCTGTTTAGGTTGGAGAAATGATGACTGAGGGGTGACATGATCGAGGTGTATAAGATTATGCATGGGACAGAGCAGGTAAAGAAATAAGTACTTTTCTCCCTTTCTCACAATACAAGAACTCGTGGGCACTCCATGAAATTGCTGAGTGGTCGGGTTAGAATGGATAAAAGGAAGTACTTCTTCACCCAAAGAGTGATTCACACATGGAATTCACTGCCACAGGAGGTGGTGGCAGCTACAAGCATGGATGGCTTCAAGGGGGAATTAGATAAATATATGCAGCAGAGGTTCATCAGTGGCTATTAGCCACAAGGTATAGATAGGAACTCTTGGTCTGGGTCAAGGGATGCACTGTATTCTTGGTGCTGGGGGGGGCAACAGTGGGAAAGCTTATAGTGTCCTGGCCCCACTGCTGGACCTCATGATGGCCCCACTGCTGGACCTCATGATGGCACCTGGTATTTTTGGCTACTGTGTGACAGACTGTTGGACTGGATGGACCATTAGTCTGATCCAACATTGGTTTATCTTACATTCTTATGTTCTTACTAAAGAGAACACTGAGCAAAGACATGATTTCACTCTTCTAGTGGAGGACAAGTTGCATAAAAGAGACCAAAGACTAGTTCTCTGCTTTTTCAGAGCTCAAGCTAGGGCTAGGGCTAATCTACAAGAGGATAGATTTCCCTCGAACATTAGGAAAAGGTTCCTAATGTAATAGTAATATGACAATGGAACTAATTATCTTGGGGAGCCTCTTCTTCACTTGGAGGTCTTCAAGCAGAGGCTGGTTAGATAGCCATCTGTCAGAGATGCTCTAGCTTTGAGGAGAGGGTTGGACTAGATGGCCAATAAGGTCCTGAGTACAGGATTCTGTGTGGTTGAGTGTTAAAACTGATGTCAAGTCTCTTAAAAACTCATGATTCTAATTATATGTATCATTTATATTAGTTTTATGTGGGTATTAAAAATGATTAGTGCTAAGCAGACTTTTCAGTGCCCTGCTGAATACGTATGACTTTATATCAAGGGCTTCCGTAAGTATCTGTTGTATATGTTATTAATGCATGTGAAGTATATTTTAAATGTGACATTTGTTTTAATTCCATTTTCCTCTAAAAGACTACAGTTGCAGTTTTCCTCTTGCACGTTAACTGCATCCACAACCACACTGTGAGAAGCTAAAAACTAAATTCTGAAAACTAAATTCTCTTAGACCTTTCTGTTAGTTTATAAATTATGTTGTTAAAAGCCCAGATGATTTACTGTAATCCTGTGGCAACTTCCATCAGTGCAATCATTGGTAATGATGTGTTTTGAATAATGTAGCCACAAAATTGATTTGAGGCCTATCCCTACCTCTATTGTGCTTCACTGCCAAGAGACACTGCATTGTGATGCAGATGGACTTGATTTTCTCGAAAATGCTCCCATTTGGGACAATGCTATTCAGTGACCTCCAGTATTTTCAATGATTGCAAGCCTCAAATTTTTTTATTCACTACCTGGAACGATAAAGCTATTTTCAGCCTCAAATGAAATATCAATTTATTGTTGCAACTGAGATGGAGGCAGCCACGGAATATTTGTCTTTGCTGTGTTGGTGCATGTTGTTTAATAGGGGGGGAAACCTTCTTTAATAGAACACAATTAGAATTGGAGTGAAAAGTGCACAGTGCAATTCTCGCAATAGGCAGCCTTTGTCTGAAGCAGTCAGTCATCTCGGCAAAAGAATCTTCGGCCATGAGTTGCTGTCTTCATCATCTCTACTGATGTCTTTGTGATAAGGGGACAGTGGAGAAAAGAGCATCTATTTCACAAGGAAACGAGGTAAGACGTGCAAACTAGAGTTCAATTATAGCCAAGCTGTCTCCAGGAAGGGCAAGTCATGCTCTTTAACAGCCAAAGTGATTGGTTTGTGCAGTCTACTAAGTCCAGCCTGTTTTAATGTTTGGGAAAAAATGATGATATCAAGAGAAAAAGAGGCTATGCTGCCTTCAAGGTCACAAAACATTTTTTCTGCCTTGAAAGCACTGAGCCACAGAGGGTTCTCTGCAGTTCATTTATTAGTGAGTAATCCACAAGCCAGGGCAGACGTCAAAATACAATAATGTATATTAGTCTTAACAAAGGCATCTGTGGTCATTCAAGTTCATAAAATACAAAATCCTGAGAGGAATAGATGGGAAATCAAAGCAAGCCATTACATAATAATGTCATAGACAGTGAACATTCAAAACTATGCTTTGAGAAACACAAAGGCCCTGCATCTGTGGCCAGATTTAGCCTTGATTTCCAGTCACAGAAAGCACAAAAGTTCTCACCATTCACTCAGAGTGCTTATTGCACAAAATCCAGAAAAGGTGAGAATTGTTTGATTTTTCTCATTTTGAATTCACATCTTTTAAAAACAAATAATGTGGCAAATACTCAAGGATTGTAATTCAAGAAGGAGACACTTTTTTTTAAGGGTCCTACAACTCTCAACACAGGCTTCTGGTGGAAGAAGTGTTCAAAATAGCTCTTGCAGACTTGCATTGTTAGCAGAACTTTGAGTTCAGCTCATAGTGGTAGCTGCAAATCCTTCTCAAAGAAAAAATAACAATATATTTCTTGTTCTACCAGTTATCAAGATGGCATGATTAGATTATGGGCATTTATCAAAGATTATTCCTTGATTGGGTCTTTACTTATTGTGTCAGACAATAAATTCATGAGAATAAATATTGTCTACTGGCTATATATTCCCTTATATAGGATAATAGACAACAGTAGAAAGGAAACTGGTATTGGGCAACATGGCCTAATGTTACTCTGATGTGTTACACAGTAGCAAACCACTGTATTAGCTCTTGGGCACTCTTTAAATGAATCATTATCTACATGCCATCATAAAAAACCTCCCACAATTATTACTGGAAGTATTCATGACCTGATAATGTCATTGGTATGGTGTGGCTCAACCTGACAAGAAGGCATACCTTCACGCTGGTATGTGTATTTCACCTAGTGTGAACAAGATAATATTATGTCCACACTCCATTCCGCTTCTTTCACAAGAAATTATGTATATGTTCTTGAGGCCACATCCTAAGACCAGGTCTTAGTTTCAGGTTTCATTTGGAGACCTACAGATTCAGAGAAATTTTAGATAGTCACCTTGACTCTTATCCACTCTCATTTTCCCCATGTATATGTTAGAACCCACAGCCAACAACGGAGTACACACATCATAGAAATGTTATACTTTTATTGAAGAGCCATAGATGCATTAACACAGTCACGGTTAAGAATAACCATTGCCTATTGAACCTAATGAGATATAGGGCATTCGTATGCACCCCCCCACTACGCTGGCCAATTAGGCACCCTCCCTCGCATGAGCTAGAGCTGGTAAGCATTACTACTATGCGAAGCTGAGAATTGCTCTGCTCCCACAGTTGGGAGACAACACACCTCACCTCCTGTTCTTCTTTAGAGATAAGCATTACTGTGCCAAGCAAGAGACAGGAATGCGAAAGCAATTTACACAGACACTGAAAGAACATTCCCCACCCCCATGGCAGCATAGCTGACAGTATATCAGGGACAGATTATTAATTAACAAGGAACCAGAACAAGTCTGCCAATCTCCAGGTGGCACTTGGAGATCTCCTCCTATTACAGTTTTTTTTAAAAAAATTATAAAGTTTATTGAGAGAATTATCAACATTACAACAAAACTTATTTGTTTGTGTACAGAAATTACAGAGTGGTATTCAACAACTGTAGTACATATAGAACTTAGAAATACAACAGAATTTCAACATTGAATATAATTACATATATTGGCCAGTATTGGCCCAGTATTGGCACCATTGCCTATTGAACCTAATGAGATATAGGGCATTCGTATGCACCCCCCCACTACGCTGGCCAATTAGGCACCCTCCCTCGCATGAGCTAGAGCTGGTAAGCATTACTACTATGCGAAGCTGAGAATTGCTCTGCTCCCACAGTTGGGAGACAACACACCTCACCTCCTGTTCTTCTTTAGAGATAAGCATTACTGTGCCAAGCAAGAGACAGGAATGCGAAAGCAATTTACACAGACACTGAAAGAACATTCCCCACCCCCATGGCAGCATAGCTGACAGTATATCAGGGACAGATTATTAATTAACAAGGAACCAGAACAAGTCTGCCAATCTCCAGGTGGCACTTGGAGATCTCCTCCTATTACAGTTTTTTTTAAAAAAATTATAAAGTTTATTGAGAGAATTATCAACATTACAACAAAACTTATTTGTTTGTGTACAGAAATTACAGAGTGGTATTCAACAACTGTAGTACATATAGAACTTAGAAATACAACAGAATTTCAACATTGAATATAATTACATATATTGGCCAGTATTGGCCCAGTATTGGCCGGGAGCGGTGGTGCAGGTGGTAAAACGCCTGCTTTAACAACCAAGAGCAGCCATTGCGGCTGTTTGAATACCACCGTGGCCGGAGTGAGCTCCTGGCCTTCATCCCAGCTCCCGCCAACCCAGCGGGTCGAAAGCCAATTAACATCTAGTGCAAGTAGACGAATGGGTACCTGCCCTTAGATGGGTAGGGGGCACCCACCTCTGACAGAAGAGGCATGATGGCAGTACTGATGGTGTGGCGGTGCAGAGTGTTGTGTATTGACTTGAATGTAAATACTGACATGCGAATCGCCTCATTGAAACTTAATGTTAAGCTTCAGCCTGGGCTAGGATCCGAATGTAACCAATAGGAGTCCTAGCCCAGAGAGTGTCTACCAATCATGGTGCAAAGCGGGACTGCTTGTGATTGGGTATTGTATCTTCAACCTCATAGGTTGTTATCTGTACAGGGGGTGTGGCTACATTAGCCGGGAGTGTTTAAATATCGACAAGCCAGTGTAAATACTTGAATGGGTTCTGGCTGGCGATTGTTGTACCGTAACGGAGAAGTAACTGAGCTGAAGAATAAACCGCATTCTTGCTGAAATCACTCTCCGACTCTTTGTTAAGCGCACGACTTAATAATTGGCGACGAGGATGGGATACTAGTGCGGGTAGGCAGCCCCGCTAGAACGAACCCCATGTCGGACAACGAGGAGATCGCCGAGGCCGGCCAGCCACAGGCTCCACCCGCTCTGGTGGCTCCGCCTGTGCGCATAACGATGGCCGCGAGCAGCCAGAAGTTCGAATGCTTCAACCCGACTACTGAAGACTGGGACTCTTACCTCACGAGGTTTGAGT
>NW_015166450.1:154966-166919 GCF_001447785.1 Gekko japonicus | reverse complement strand
GCAGCTTGCTACCACACAGCCTGCATGACTCACCCAGGCCTAGCTGCTTGCTGCTGTTCAGCAGCATCCACTCATGAATATCTGTGTGATGTGGTGTTTAGAGTTTCATTAGTATCTGGGAGACCTAGGTTCAAATCACCACTCTGCTGTGGAAGCTCACTTGGTGACCTTGGGCCAAGGAAGAGCAAGAGGAAATAGTGCAGTAGGTACTTCCTTTTGTCTCTCTTGAATCTACTGCCAATCAGTTTCACAGGGTGACCCCAAATCCTAGGATTATGAAAGAAGGAGGAAAGTTTCTCTCGTCCCCTTTTTTAAAAAATGAGAAAGGAGCTGAATGCAACTGAGTGTTGCATTGCAATAGAATAGTCACTGTATACAAATAGTTGCAATTGTTAGGAAGTGTTTGATTGCTACCTAAGATCTTTTAACTGGAGCTAGAATACAGAGGAGGAGGAGGAGTATTTAGGTGATGGGAAGGTTAATTGAGGACAATACTTGGATAGGTTGGCTTCAGACATTTAACACTTTTTTTAAAAAAGCGTGCACAAAATTGTGCAGAGTCCCACCAACATCCCTCTGTGCAATACCCAGCTAGGGCACAGTTGAACACTGCCCAGCATCAATGAAGAACCGTCTGTCTGGCCATACAGCCATACAGCCAATCTCATCCACTTTTGTACATCATGCATTATTTTGTTGATCTGTCAATTACATCAGTTTGTAGATATGTCAGTTACCTTTTTCCTAAACTAAATATAATGGAATATTTATCCTTGCCTTGTAAGGCAGGTGCTTCAACACTGTGATCATTTTACTTGCCCTTTTCCACATTTCTCTCAGCTCTTCAGTATCACTTACTATTTAAGCAAGCTATTGATGGCTGCCACACACGAAATCTTTCTTGTTTACCTTATCAAGATGTCGACAAATGGATTTAAAATGGGGGAGGGGGACCATCAAGGATGTTCACTCTCTCCACTTCACTTCATTCTTGTGATGGAAATTTTGCTTCTAAGATAACACAAGATCCCAAAATTGAAAGTTTAAAAGTAGGAATAGAGTTTAAATTAAAGTGTTATGCAGATGACATGGTCCTCACAATTTTGAACCCCTAACTGTCTCTCCAACATGTAATGGAGCAAATTGACAAGTTTGGATCCTTTTCAGGTTTTAAAATCAACAGGAAGAAAACCAAGATTATTTTAAAATTTTCAACTACCCAAGAAGTGGAAGAGATTGAGAGAATTTCAGGATGTGACATAACAAACAACCCAGTCAAGTATTTATGAATATATCTCATGGGTCAGAATGATACATTATTTAAGGACAATTACATGACAACCTGGTCCAAAATACAAAAAGATTTTGAAAGATGGTCCAAATTACATCTATCCTGGCTAGGAAGAATGTCTGCTATAAAAATGAATGTGCTACCAAAATTAAACTTTTTGTTACAGATGATCCCAATTTCAATTCCTGAAAAGACTTTGAGTGACTGGCAAAGACAGATAAATACATTTGTATGGAAAGACAAGAAGCCAAGAATAAGATTTAAAGTACTGCAAGATGAGAAGAAAACAGGTGGTCTGGCAATACCTAACATTAAATTATATTACCAAACTGCTGGGCTAGTTTGGATATCAGATTGGATCAGAAGTCCCCCAATGAAGGATTGATTTAGAATCTTCAAATCTTGATGATGGACTACATAGCTATCTGTGGATTGAAAGATCTATATAAAAGAACAAATTGAAAATTTGGGAAATGCTACGAAAGAGAATCTGCTCTACAATTCCACTAATGATGTCACCAATAGATGCTTATTACGGCAATTACACAAGGAGAAACAATGATTTTATAACTTAATGGTGCTATGATAAACTCGCAAGGTAGCATCAAGACCTGGCAAGAGATTAAAGAAGAAGGAAAGGAGATACGATGGTGGATATACTTTCAGATTGCTTCCAGATTTAAAAAATGGTATCTGCACCAAGAGAGGAGTTATTAATTAACTGACTGATTTTGAAAAGATTGTCTCACAATCTAAAGACCATTTATTAGGATGAATTTACAAGGTATTGCTTCAATATGATTCTGAAGGAGAACAGCTCAAACCCTGCATGATTAAATGGATGCAAAATTTCGATGAGGAAATTCAGTTTCAATGTTGGGAAAACCTATGGACTGAAAGTATTAGATTCACTGCTAGCCAAGTACAAGAGAAAACTGGTACAAGATGTTTTACCGATGGTACATCATCCCAAAAGATATTGCAAAGATGGACAAAAATTATAAAGGGGTTTGCTGGAAATGTAAAAAAGAAGATGGCACCTTTTACCATATGTGGTGGACTTGCATCAAGATGAAACGATACTTGGAAAATATACATGAAGAAACCAGAGACTATGTTACTGGGAATCCTAGCAGATAATATAAACAGAATCTCACAAGACCTACTGAGATATATGTTGACAGCTGTCAGAGTAATAAAAGATAAAGGTTTCCCTATAGTTGCAATGAAATGGAAGACAAAAGACTGTCCTTCAATAGAGATCTGGAAAGAAAAACTAGCTGAGTATGCAACTTTGGCAAAACTAGGCAATTATATAAACAAAAGCCCACTGAAAGAGCGGTGGTGCAGGCGGTAAAACGCCTGCTTTAACAACTAAGAGCAGCCATTGCGGCTGTTCGAATACCACCGTGGCCGGAGTGAGCTCCCGGCCTCTGTCCCAGCTCCCGCCAACCCAGCGCGTCGAAAGCCAATTAACATCTAGTGCAAGTAGACGAATGGGTACCTGCCCTTAGATGGGTAGGGGGCACCCACCTCTGACGGAAAGAGGCATGATGGCAGTACCGATGGCGTGGCGGTGCAGCGGACGATGGATGACGGTGTGGCGGCGGCAGAGAGTGCTGGTGGAGCTGAGGGCGGTGCGGAGCAGAGCGATCCCTGGTGGCCGAAGGAAACATCGAGCAACATTGGGCGGCGACGGCAGAACCCTGGAGGCGCACGACGAATGACGCAGGGAAGGCAGTGCCTGATGGACGAAGCCGGCCGGGAGCGTGCAGGAAGCCGTGCACCAGTGTGGAGCTGCCGTGGTTGCCGGAGAGAGGAAGGTCGGGAACCTGGAAGGGACGCCGCGCCAGCAGCCGAGGAAAGAACTGGATCGATCTAGACGCCGAGTCGTGCCGGTGGAAGTAAGAAGAAGCGCATATACCGGTAGGAAGCCCCACCCCCAACTCTACATGTGGCCCTAGATAGGATAAGCAGTTCTTAGAACGACAAAAATGTGAACCGCCCAGAGACCCCTTCGGGGGTTAGGGTCTCCGACTCTTGTTAAGCGCACGACTTAATACAGAGGATGACAGATGGCGGCGTGGCGGTGGCGGCGGCGGCGGCAGAGAGGGCTGGGGGAGCTGAGGGAGAAATGTAGCCATTCCATGTAACTGGGGTTTGAGGGTAACAGATCGTTTTCCGTCAAATATTGGATCATGGGAAACAAAGTGCGCAAGAATTTGGAGTGAGCGGCTGCAGGCTTATGTGGGTGTCTTGTGTAGGTGTCCGCTATTTTGTCCATAATAAAATGGTCCCAGCAACGAACATGAAATTGAGCAAACTTCAGAGGACGGCGGAAGACAGGAAGGCCTGGCATGATCTGGTCCATGGGGTCATGAAGACTCGACTGTGCGACTGAACAACAACAAAAAAACCCTCACGGAACTTTCACATGAGAGTGTCCTCAAAGAAGATAAGACTTTTGAATGGCTAGTTGAACGAATGTATCTGTCTGGATTTTTAGGACTGCTTATACTTATGGTTGTATGACGTACGCATGGAATGTGGGTTTTAGTTATACGCTGGGTCCTTGCTTTTGTTCCTCAGTCCTGACAAAGAGTTCACCTTTTCAGCATCCCAAATCTCCTCAGTAAACCTTCTCCCAAGAAAGCCTGTGTGGAGAGTTAGTTGACTGGGAACCTGACAGCAGATCACGAGAAGGAGGGCAGGAAGGGTTGCATCAGTGCTTAGTTCTCATGGCCCTTTCTTACAAACCCAGGGAAATGCTGATTGCCACTTTGGGGTCAGGCAGCAATTTTTCTCCAGGCCAGTTTGGCCAGTGATCCTGGTTGTTGTTTTTCGCCATCTTCTGGGCATGGAGCAGGAGTCAATGGATGTGTGTGCCTTAGTATTTGTAAATTTCCTGCATTGTGCAGAGAGTTGAACTAGATGACCCTGGAGGTCCCTTCCAACCCTATGGTTCATGATTCTATGATTATAGGGGACTCTTAATCTGGCAGAAAATTCACAGGATCTAGGCCTTCTAAAATCATTTTCAGAAGAAGCATACTGTTTATATTTCTGAAATCAGTAAGGAATAAGAGAGCTTCACTTGTTCAGTCCTGTTTACCACACTTCTGTCACTTTCAAATAATGAAGAATCTGGAAAAAGAATTTGAAGGTGGCAACAGTGTACAATAAAATGTAACTTATTCAGAACATGACTGATAATGTCCTCACCTCAATTTGTTTTCTTTTGACCAGAAAGACAGAGTTTCCCCCCCAGCTTTAACTCCCAACTGCCTGACACTTGTTAATTTATGTCACAACCCTAATATTACTTAAACATAGATTTTCATACTTCATGTTAATAGAAGACAGCATGAGCTGTCTAAATAGTGCATTAGAAAGGACTGATGGATTACAGGTCTTCACATTCTTTAACTAACAAAAATTATCTGATTTGTCCCATTTTGTTCTTTATGTGGAGAGAAGAACTTTCCGTTTGTGCCAGTCTGTCAAAATATCATTATAGTAAACACCTAGATGAGTAAGTTAAATTAATTTACATGCTATTTTTGTCCCCAATGTCCACAGGTTAGCTCTTTTCTTGATATGAAGCTCTGATGAGAACTTTCAATAGGCCTGTCATTGGACTGCTGCTAATTGTCAAGCTAAAGTCAAGGTGTCCTTGTCTGGTCAAATATTGGTCAAGTATTTTTAAAGCATAATTTTTTTTAGAAACAACAAAAAGAGAGGCAGGCATAATCAAAAGGCTTGATACTATTTCTAATTACATTAAATTGTTATGAAATCAAATAACTCTTAATAATAATAACAACTCTTAACAATGTTAGGCAAGGTTTTATAAATGTGAAGGATTTACCAAACAGTTTTCTCTTTAGCTTTTAACCTCAAAACACAGGATTGGCCTACAGTTTTATTTTCAAAAAAAAGAATAAAGGGGGGGGGGAAACCTAAAACAGAAATAAAGCAAAATAACAGCACCTATTAATAAATAAAAAGACATTTTTTAAAGGCAGATGGGTGAAGTTGACAGCAGGCCCATTCTTCTGGTTTGGAGATGTTTGCAGTTATGGCAGTTATGCAGTAAAAGTTTTGTGCTGCTGCTTAATCTTCTCTGACTGTGGGTGGTGGGCAGTCAAATGATCCTTAGTCCTTTGCTAGCAAATTACACCATAATGAAGTAAAAAGGAAAGCTGCCATGTATGTAGTGACAATCGTGATTCAGGCAGTGTGAATTATCTTATGTACTGGGATGCCTAAATAATATGCCTATGTTATGGATCATCCCACCTTGAGACTGAGCCCAGGTTCTGCCATATCTAGCCTTTTCTGGTCTATATACCCAATGATATGCTGAGAGGACAAACCCTATGTCACTATCCCCACAAACTGGGCAGCACTAGAGTTCAAATGGTGAAGTCCTCAGTCCCCCCAAAATGTGCCTATTTAAATCCATCACCCCCAAAACATAGCAGAGTGAAGGTGGTAGAACAAGGCCTTCTGAAAACCAAATCAGAAATAACCACATATGGCTGGCTAATCCCACATTGCTAGGGAAGGGAATGGGAGGGGTGAGCAGCTCCAGATGACAAGTCCTGAGAGGGGCAGTGTGAACATGCTTTAACCATCCAAAATCTAGACGCAGGGACAAATACTCCTGATATATTCTTGCCCTAACCATCAGTGTCTTCCTACAGAAGTGAAAGGAGTGAAAAGGAGATTCCATCCCATGGTATAGTGGGTATTGAGTGTGTTTCCATGACAGACAGACAGACAGACAGACAGACAGACAGAGGCCACAAAATAAGATTACCATGTAATCCAAGTAAGGAATAAAGTGTTATTAAATAATGTAATACGGATATGAAGCACTGAACAGATGATACTAATGGTGATTATAAGTATAACAACAATGATCTTATCAATGCATACAGTGTTTTACAGAGTGACAGAACAAAAGAGGCATGTGAAAGTAGTGCTTGTAAAAAAAAATTAAACAAACCCCAACTTTGTAAAAGACTAGGGATGAGAAGAACAGCCAGGGCGGGAAATGGGGAAGGGAGTAATTTGGTCATACAGTAGGTAATTAATCAAATAAGGTAGCTTGGACAGGGAGAAACAGCCGAGTAGGAGGTTATTTTATTATCCAAAACCATATTGTCTCTGCTTATAAAAATGCAAAATAAGAGCATCTGAAAAGAGAGATAGAACACACTATAAACTGAATTGGATGTTCTATGAACTTGTTTATATGCTTTCCCTCATGATACAATGTACATATATGTAACTGATTATACCATGCATCTAATTTTCATCTTTATGTAACTGATTTTTCTCATATTCTAAAGCTCAAACACAGCAAATGTGGTCTGTATGTGGAAACTAGACTAGATGTGCACAGAATAAATGTTCTCCAAGATCACTATAAGAGACTGTGCCTGGGAATGTCGTTGGTATATACAGTGCTTCAGATGGTAGTTCTGATCCAGAGCAGCTCAGATTATCAATCCATTGCTGTACTCAAGGAGCAAACCCCCTTTATGTTCAGCTGGAGAAGCACTATTCAAGGTCTCCTCTAAAAAGGATGGGAAGAAGTAGGGAGCGGTGGCACAGGCGGTAAATGAAGCCTGCATTTCCATCTGGCCGAACAGCTTTGGCTGTTCGAGCCCCACCATGGCCGGGGTGAGCTCCCGGTCCTATGTCCCAGCTCCCGCCTACCCAGCGGCTCGAAAGCCCGTTAAAGGGCAAGTAGACAAATGGGTACCTGCTCCTAGAGTGGGGCGCACCCGTCCCTCGTGGCGTGGCGGCAGCATGAGCAGTGGAGCAGCGGCAGAGAGCATGGCGGTGGCTGGCAAGTCAAGTGGCGGGCAGAGGCTGGGCCGGCAAGCGCGGAGGCAGGGCAATACAGCAGGCCGGAGCCTATTGGACAGAGGCCAGCAGCAAGCACTCACAGACGTGCGCTCGGCCCAGGCTCAAGGAAGTCACAGGCAGCCAAGAGAAGACCTACGCCGGGAGGACGTCGCCGCCAGACTAGGAAGATCTTCCGCAGATAACAACAACGAAAGATGCGCTAGAGGGTGCCTGTTAGGCTAGTTACCTCCCCAATGTATGTGTGTGGCCCTAGGTAAGGATTGATTGTAGTTGAATATGTGAACCGCTCAGAGCCAGCCCTTAGGAGGTGAGCAGTATACAAATTGAAGGATAAATAAATAAATAAAATAAATAAGTAACAGATATCTAAAACAGAAGTATTTCCAAGTATATGTTCCACCTATTGATTGTTTATGCTTAATACTATCTGTTGTTGTTGTTCAGTCACACAGTCAAGTCTGACTCTTTGCGACCCCATGGACTACATCACACCAAGCCCTCCTGTCTTCCACCATCCTCCAGAGGTTGTTCATTCTCATGTTCATTGCATCGATAACACTGTCTACCTATCTCATCCTTTGCCGTCCCCTTCAATCTTTCCCAGCATCAAGGTCTTCTCCAGTGAGTGCTCCCTTCTCATTTGGTGGCCAAAGTATTTGAGCAAAAACTGGAAAAAAGGGGGGGAGGGAAAAACTCAACCCAAGATAATACTGTGAACCAGAAGGGTTAAGCTGACCATATATATTATAAAAATACAAAAAAGTACCAGCAACACAATTGCAAACATATAAGGATACAACATCTGGTCTTTAAATAAGTATACTAAAGATCTTGTATACATATGTTTGAATGTGTGTCTATACTATGTTGTATAGTGACCACTGAGGAAGGCCCTTTGAGGCCGAAACACGTTTGGTCTTCAGTTGGAAAGTGTTGACCCATATTGTGTATTAATATTTGATATGCTTTTATTAGTCTGATACTTGAAAAAATTTTAACCCGAATATATTTTAATATGTGTACACCCTAATACATTTTGTATTTTTATAATATATATGGTCAGCTTAACCCTTCTGGTTCGCAAAGTATTTGAGCTTCAGCTTCAGTATCTGGCCTTCCAGGGAACAGTCTGGGTTGATTTCTTTTAGGATTGACTGATTTGATCTCCTTGCAGTCCAGTTGACTCTCAAAAGTTTTCTCCAGCACCATAATGTGAAAGCATCTATTCTTTGGCACTTGGCCTTCCTTATGGTCCAGCTCTTGCAGCCATACATTACTACTGGGAATACCATTGCTTCGACCATAACGTCTTTTGTGAAAGCCACCATGGTATAGTGGTTAAGAGTAGTGTACACTAATCTGGAGAATCAGGTTTGATTCCCCACTCCTCCAGACGAAGCCTGCTGCATGACCTTGGGCCAGTCAGAACTCTCTCAGTCCCACCTACTTCACAAGTTGACAATTGTGGAGAGAAGAAGGGAAGGTGATCATAAGCTGCTTTGAGACTCCTTAGGATAGAGAAAAGTGGGTATAAAAACCAACCCTTCTTCTACTACTACTACTGCTATTTCAATCACAATTAATATAATCATTATACAATACATAATACTTTTTAGTGCCTCTTACATTATATCATAAGTATTGCTGAGTAGCATGTGAATTTGCATGATAAAATTCAGAGGCCAATGCTTGACTCGCTGGCATCTTCCCAGTTTTCTTCTGAGAAGCAATAGAATATTGTCCGAGCTAATATATTTTATTTTGTCAGAGAGGAGACGTGGATAATCAACTGACAGAGAAAGAAATGTTCTCTATTGTTCGTGATCCAGGATCAGCAACTTACATTTTTTCCCCATGTTTCCAAGCTGTACACTTAAATTCTAGTAATCAAGAGAGTTTTTAGATTGGAGTTTGGAATTACCAACCATATCTTCATATAGGAAGAAGGATCAATTTTAAAATCTTTGGCCGCTCTAGTATACCACAAAAACACCTTGGCATGACTCTTGGAAGGAGCAGGCCAGTTATGTTATGCTTATGAAAAACAATAGCAGTTAAGGACCATGATGAAGAACTCGCTGGACAGGAACAGATATGAACTAGAAAACATTAGATATATTTAAGTGGAATTACTTTCAGTGGAACTGTGTTGTCTCGGTCCCTCCCACTGGAATAAATAGGATTTACAAAGTGACTAATTTGGAGACTGTATCACACCCATTCTGCATATAAAGGAATGAATGAAGAACAATGGCCATGATATAAACATGCCTTTGTTTCATTGAGAAGATGGGGTAAAATGTCAGTAAATTCACCTAAACACAACTACTGACAATAGCAGTTTTATCTCATCTTAGGTGAGTACAAGAGCCTTGGTACTCCTGTTTTTAACCAAGAAATGAAAAACAAAAAGAAATGAAAAACAGGACCTACAGCTAGAGATGCTCATTTTATTGTTTCTATTCACAGAAATTATTCCTGCAACAAAGAACATCCTGTAGGGGCTCTTGGTGAGATCCTCTCAACATCTGCCTTCGTAGTTCTTTTTTTAAAAAAAATATTTCCCCATTTGGGAGGGGGGAAGCACATTAAAACTACAATAAAACACATTTGTTCTGCCACTCTGCACTAAATAATGGAGTAAATGGGTTTAATTTAAGTGACAAATTGGTACAATAATGCAACGTATGACCTCAGAGACTCTGTCAACTGCTGACCCTTTAGAATAGAAAAGTTACAAGAACTCTCTTTTTTTTCCTCTGAGAATCTTACTTTGTAACCTTTCTTGCTCATTTTTCTTTTGAGCTCTTGCAGAGTCACTGTAAGCAAAAGTCACCACAGCATCTCCCTTGTATTTAGGAGATTGTGCCATCAGCATTGATAGATATGATCAAATGTTATATTTGCAGCCACTCATAAATGACAGAATATATTGCATGAGAATGGCTGTACACAGAGTGAACATTTCTGAGAGATAATTTCCCTAGTAGAATAACTACATACTGTCAACCTTGTTTTAGGAAATAAGTGGGAATGATGGGAATGACCTGCATTGTCTGTATAAAACTTTTCTTCACATCTGGCCTTCTAGTAAGAAAATTGTGTTAAACAACCTGGGCTTCAATAGTACAAATCTGTCTTCTGTGACATCTCTGAAAAGATAGTATTTCCATTTATATAAACTACACAACACACACACAAGAACATTAGCTTGTATACACTAAAATGCTATTAAATTGTCACCGGTTTGGCTTCATCAGCCAAATCTTACCCATCTGTTAGGGAAATGGAGTGTGCATATTAGAAGCTTCATAGGAGTCCTCTGATATGGAGAAGCCGGGAAAGGTGACAGTATACACTAATGCTTCAGAATGCACTTAAAATGGTCATCTCAATTTCTTCCTGGGTTTTGAAGTTCCAATCACCTGATCTGATTTCTATTGTGGTACTACATAAGAAACTGTCAATGGTTCATTTGTTTTTCATACTTCCCAGTTTTGTACATGCACTGTGTAGTTTGCTGGGGCTGTACAGTCCATCATTTGTTCACATACGCTTTACATTGCCTGTGCACATTGAGAAAACATTCCCCTCTCCAAAAATCTTATACATATATTTTTTATCATAGCCACTTCAGTAAAACAGGATACAATTGAATTGAAAATAAAACAGCTAACAGAGTAGTGCTATTGTACCCATCTATGGTGTGGCTTCATTTGGAATACTGGGTACAGTTTTGGTCACCATATCTACAAAAAATAAAAAGTCATATAAATGAAAAATAGGGATGGGCATAAACCATATGTTTGTGGTTCGGTTTGTGGTTCATGGCTGAACTATGAACTGAACCATGAACCGATATAATGGTTCATAAACCAAACTGCTTCAAATCAATTTGTGACCCCTGCTTTCTGCTCACTGCCACTTTCGGCTCAGAGCCATTTAAACCCCTGCTTTCTGCTCTTGACAAACTGCCATGAAGTGCCTTAAAATTCATGGAAGTTTGTGGTGGCTCTTCAGTTTGCAAATCCCAAACAGGCCAAAATTCATGACGAACTTTATTTCATGAGCGGATTTATGCCAACCCCTAATGGAAAAAACATATAAGACAAAAAAGATTGAGGTTGAGAAAGGCTAAAGAATCTGAGACTTTTCAGATTAGAAAAAATGTGATGGAGGCTTCCGGTCGAGCTAAGATGGAGGACTGACGCACATTCGCGATCGTGCGAAGTGGGCGACGGCCGCTTTTGACAGTTTGGGCAGTTTCTAGCCCAACGCATCGCTCCCCAGCGAGGGGGGGGGACAAGCAGGCAGCAGCGCCTAAGAGGGAGTGTGAGATTGGCCTGATTTAGCTTTGGAAGAAGCTGAAACAGGCTTTGATCTCCTCCCACGAAGAAGGCAAGTGCCGAGCAACTCTCCAGCGGCCATTCGAGCCGGTGCAGCGGCTTAAATCCTTCACCAGCCGACCTCTTGAAGATGGACAACAACAGTGAGTGAAAAGAAGCAATGCGAAACCTGATTCGATCGTGTTAGATAACAATAAACGTGCCGCTTACCTGAACTGTGATAAGAAATAAATTGAAACAAGCGGTTGAGCGGATAAAGAGTAAACATCCCCAGAAATCTGATTCCGGTAAAGAAAACAGTTGATTGAAGGCTATAAAATAGTAAAAAAGTATATTGTTTAACATTCCTGCGGTGAGGACTGAGATGTGCGCGCAGCCCAAAAATCGAAACTGACGAACTGTATCGCGGGAAGAATAGGTTGGTGTAACGGAAAAT
>NW_015166450.1:135477-154081 GCF_001447785.1 Gekko japonicus | reverse complement strand
TCATAACGAGCTCTTTTGACTGCATCATTAGTTTTATTATTACCGTGTATACTATATTACGTATTTTTGCTGCTTCTACATATTCATTAGAACCTTTAACTGATAAAAATATCTCAAGGTGTGAAGGAAGGTCTATTATATAAATCATAGAGTTGGAAGGGATCTCCAGGGTCATCTAGTCCAACCCCTGCAAAGGCAGGAAATTCACAAATACCTCCCCTTCCACACCTGCAGTGACCACTGTTCCAAGCTCAGAGGATGACAAAAAACTTCCAGGATCCCTGGCCAAACCAACCTGGAGAAAAATTGCTTCCTGACCCCAAAGTGGTGACCAGCATTTTCCTGATCTGATTGCTGCAGGAGTCTGACAGGTACACAAGAACTAAGCACTGAGGCAACCTACATCATTAGTTTCATAATTACTACATATTCAATATTACGTATTTTCACCACTTCTACACATTCATTAGAACCTTTAACAGATTTTTTAAAATCAAGGTGCAAAGGAAGGTCTATTATATATCTCATATCAAGAACTCATTTGTATTCAAGTGTTACATTTACATTTAAAACAAATTTTAATTCTATTTCTGTTTCATTACTATACATTTGTATAAAATATTTTAGACTGCTTCTCATTCTAAGTTTGTCTCCTGCTAGCACAGTACACATTATACACACTCCATCTCTCCTCAAATTTCATAATAGACCTGTTTCTCAAGTAGATTGTTAATTTTACCATTACTGCATAGTCAGCAAGTTCATTTTCCCATTCTAAACATTCCACTTTGCTGCATAAATAGTTCTAGCCACTGTCACCATGCATCTCAATATCTCTTCTAACATTTTTGGTAATTTGTTAGGCAGGACACCAAATAGCATGCTCTAGCTTCCATTGGGAATTTAAAATTTAATATGTTCTGCATTTTTGGTGTATTTCCTTCCAGAATCTTTTTGCTTTTTTACAAGTTCATCACATATGAGAGAAGGTTCCATCTATGTCTTCACATTTCCAGCATTTTCCTTTGTAGTTTTTATCTGCTTTATCTTTTTCTTATCCCCCCGGAGGGGATTTTTTATTGCATTTTTATTAACACTACAAACTATAACAGAAAAAAGGGAAGGGGACTACATATAAGGTTAAAGAAAAAGTACCCACTACTGACTAAAAACCCAAGAGAGGAGGTAATCAAATCAGCTTAAACATACGTTATCACTTAATCACGCTAGTCCCATTATGAACTAAGTCAAGTATAGTATTATCTTTTTCAATTCTTAATTTTAACTGTTACAAGAGAGATCCCCAAGCATCTAGTTTTAGAAATTTCAAAAGCACAGTTCAGAGTTCTTCAGTCTTCATTTTCCCTTGCCCAGTCTCTTTCACAATTTGTAAGGACTTTGGGGGGCTACTGCCCCTTTCTCTGATAGAGAATCTTCTCCGGAAGACCCCGAGTCCATCTCGCCGCTGGACCTACTGTCCATCCCTTTTTTCCTTCCTCCTCTGGCTCTGCCAGCTGGACTCTTAAAAATTCCCGTGCTTTCTGAACAGAGTCAATCTTTTCCTTTTTGTCCTTATTTGAAGGTTACGCCCTCTGGAGTTAACCATCTGTATCTGATTTGTATTTGTCTGGAGAAAAAGAATTAAATCTTAGTACTTCTTTCTCCTTTGCCTTATTTCAAATGGAATGTCTTTTAAAATTCTGATAGTGTTTTCTCCAACTTTCATGGGTGTGCCAGATGCCGCTTTCAGTCATCATGTCCTTCAGATTCTCTCCTTTAGTCTCTGGAATGCCCTCCATTTCTCCATTTGTAGCTGTAACAGCTGATCTTCTGTGGAGATTTGCTTCTTTTCCAGTTTTTGTACTTTCTTCTTCACCCTTTGGGCAGTGGCGTCCACTTCTTTCACCTTCTCAGCTGTTTGATTCATCATTTTAAGAGTATCATTCAACTGTGTTTGCTGAGTGGTGATACATTGATTCATTGTTCACAGCTGCTCCCTGAGATTATTCATCTGATCCAGCAGGAGGCGCATGGATTCTGCCAATGTCTTTGCCAGCTCGTTGGTTGCTTCCAGCCTTGGACTCTCAGTTCCTTTCGCTTTTCACAGTTTCTCTTTCTCCGTCCTCTTCCCCACCATCTTTTTGGATTGTTTACTTTTGCAAAAGTTTTGAAAGTCTCTGAATATGTGCTTAAACGCTCACTTGCCTTGGTAAGTCTCTCTCTACAGTTTAACCACTTTCTCTTCTGCTCGCCCCCTCCAATTCACTTAAAAGTTTATGTGCATGGGAGGCGTCCCTCCCCCACTCGCCTCACTTTCTGTTCCATGTGGGTGGGGAGCTTTCTTTTTCACTTTAACCAATCGCTTTAGTTGAACTCACGTTCATAATTGGTCTGTGGACCTCATTTTAGCTCTGTTTCTTATGCTCGACTCCTGCGCTTGCCCCGGTTGGCGTCACTTAGTTCCATTTGGTCTCACAGCATGAAGAACAGTCGGGATGGAGAAGTGCCTCAATTCCCCAGCATCGCGCCGGCGAAAAGGCAACCTCTCGAGAGTCCCATGGCCAGAGCCCCTTCAACTGGGTCCCTGGGGGGGGTGACGATTCTGCGCACCCCCTCCTTCTGCTGGAGTGCAGCTTCACCCCTGGGAGGTCCAGGAGGTGAATCTGCTAGTGCGCCGCCATCAACCAGAAGTCTTTTTATCTGCTTTATCAATGTTCCTTGGAATTATATACCATTTTAAAAATATTGTTTACCAATTTTCTCTTAATGTCTGGCTGATGGTAAATTTGATATCTTTCTCCCACGGTCATTCCCATTGCTGCATAGATATTTGTCCTTTAAAGCTTTGCATCCACTTAATCATACATGTTTTACACTTGTTCATCTTCTGGCTCTAGCTGGAGTAAAATCGTATATATCCATTGTAGTAAATGCTGTTGTTGTTTTATAATCAATTGTTCAAATTCAGTTGCATCTCTTAGAACTCCACCTTTAATGCTCATGATCTCCTTTAGTCTTAAGACTTTACACCTCCATCTCTGATATCTTTCCAAGACTTGATTTTCCCCTAGTTTAGAAAAAAATCTAAAAAAAATTTAACATTAGCATTGTTTGGTGCATATATTGTTACTATCTTGCATATTTTACCCTCTGGGAGTCTCATTTTTAAGATCAGGTATCTTCATGTGTATCTCTTAATTCTTCTAATACTTCTAATGATTGATTATGTAAATGGCTACTCCACATTTTTTGTTTTGAGCTAAAGCAAGATATGATTTGCCTAATTTTTTATTGTTTAAAATATATTTGTATTTCTTCTTTGTAAGAGTTTCCTGTAACCATATTATATCAGTGTTGGTTTTTTCAATTGATTGAGGATTTTCATACATTTTGAATGGAACTCAGTCCACTGATATTTATTGATACTATTTTTAATTTATCCATTTTGTCCTGATATTGTTGCCATGTGAACTTTGCTTTTAGCAGCTACAAAATTGCTTTGAGTTGCTTGGAGATTCTCCTTCTGTTCCTCAGTGTAAGTCCTCTGCTTGCAATTCTTCCACTAGTTAGTTGGCTTGTTCCTCTATTGCAATTACTTTTCTTCCTTTTGGTAAGTATACCTCTATTGCAAATGGTATTTTCCAATGGTATTTTATTTATTACTTTTGTAAAATCTGTCTCAAAAAATTGAAGTCTTTCCTTTTCTTTAACACCCTTGTTGGTAAATCCTGAAAGATCTGCACTTCTTTTCCTACTACCTTGAGTGGTGATTTCCTTTGGTTCTCTAGTATTGCTTCTCATGTTTTCTTGTAGGTGAATCGAACCAGGATATCTCAAGGTAGTTTATTCTTGAATGCAAATCTTGAATTTTTTTTCTAAAACTCTGGTCAATGTCAAGAAAGTCTTCAGTTTTCAGATAATTCTGAAGTACACCATGAACTTTCCCCAAAAAGATTTGGTCTCCCAAAGTCCTCTGGGGATTATCTAAAACTTAAGTTATTAGATCTGCATTGAGTTTCTGGAATTTCAATTCTTTGTTGCACACCCAGTCAGAATAATGAAACAGAGAACAGTTTTGGAAGTAAACAAGGGCCACTTTATTAACTATTTAACATAACACTGCAGCAAGAGACCAGCTAAGTGAGCACAGAACAGGCAAGGCAGGTGTCACTCCCCTGACCAACCTCCTTGCCCTTTTCTTGGGCGGGTCACCTAGCTCTGGTCTTGAGCCATCGATCTGGCTCAGGACTGGCAGCCCAGCAAACTGGTCACCACCTAGGAGCGCCTACCCCTGAAGCCTTCCAATTTGTGGAGAGGAGCATACCCTAAGAAGTTCCCAGGGGAGGTGATCACCGTTCCCCACCCTGGACCTTAGAAATCCAAAGACAGTTCCTGTTGACCCCCTGTTCCCTAATGGGGAAAATGCCATAAGGTGCTCACCGGTTCCAGTTTCTTGCCCGCACCGACCTGCCAAGTGACCAGCCTATTTAGGTGTTGACCACCACAACCAACTATCCATCCACTGCTCTCAGTGCAAGATAGGCAGAAACACCTCCACCCATTCAGCCAATACTGGGTAGAAGCAAAAAATTCCTACCTGGCCCCAATAGGCAACCAGCCGTAGCCTACACTAAGAACAAGGCAGGAGGATGGGTGAGTATATCGGAGCAACTGTCATCGGGTGGGAGTGGAGCCCGGCCATTTATCCAGGCCGTCTCTGCCCCCTGCCTATGTCACAACACCAGGTGTCATGGCTCTGTTGCTGCCTGGCTTCCTCAGGGCGGCAAAGCAGCCCCCAGTGACCAGCAGTGCTGCCGGGTTGCTAGGAGCTTAGTTCTTTGTTCTCAATCCAATAATCTTGCCTTTCTAAATGTGTCATTATCTTTTTGCTTTTCTTTGATTTTTATAATTTCTTGTGTTTGTTCTTGTAATTTTCAATTAATTTCCAATAATTCAGCCAATATCTCTTGACACACCTCTTGAATGATCTTCTGCGTTCTTTCCTCAGATTGTTGAATGTTTGTCTGAATATTGTTTAGGGTTCTTTTATCTGAATCTTGAATGGTCTTCTGAATTCTTTCTTCAAATTGTTTCATTTCGTATACCAGTGTTTGTGATAATTATTAAAAAAAGCTTTTGAAGCCAGTTGGAAAATTGAATAGACTTTAATGTCAAGGGAAATAGCAGAGCTCCTCAGCTTGTTATAACACCTGAGTGGTAGAGTGCAGCTGGGAACAGAGGAGAAGCAACTGTGTACGTCCTACACTAGTCCTCTCACTTTCCCAGCTTTACCATATGAATATGGCGTCATGAAGGGTCGAAACAGAGATTTACCTGGGACATCTGTTGCTGTGGTTAATGCTATGTGGTTAACCTTATGTATGGTGGTTTAGCTTCATATGTTTAAACTCAACTCGTACTGCATTGCTAAGGAATAGTTAAGAAGAGGTTTTTTGTAATTTCACATAGAAATGTGTGTGTACTCCTTCATTACCGTGTTTTTCAGATTTAGTATACTATACCATTTTTTGCTATACAACATCAATATATCACCAGCAGAGCAGGGTTTTCCCCCCTATTAAAATTAGAATTTAGTAAGGGGGGGATGTGAAAAATGGGAGGGGGGAGGGAAGAGGGAGGGAGAAGAAACAATGAACGTAAACATAAACCGACACTTTTGCTTTTGTTTCCTGGTATACTGATCAGAAAAATATTATGAATTAATCCAATGTATTCTTGTTGCTTTTTATTCTGGAGGATTTCATGGAAGGTGTACAAGTAGGGAAATATATAACAGAGAGAAATAAACCTTATTTTTCTGTTGAGCAGACTGTTTGATGAAATTGTCAGTTTGTGAGGTTTTCCCTCCTCCACTGTGTCATGTCACAGCCAGAACACTAAACCCTTCAGAAAAAAACATCCATCATTAAAGATAGGAGAATGAAAAAAGAAAAGAAAAAAAGTATATATTCCACAGAAAAAGTAGAAGAAAGGAGAGCTATATTTTCACTCTAATTATTGAATCTTAAATTTCCTCAGAAAGCAGCCAAGTGCAGTTCAGCAAAGTGCATTCCTTAAATTGGCCACATTAATCTCTGTAGTTAAAAATCAAAGTTTATCAGAAGCTTTGCTCGACAGAGGCCATACATTTTCAAAAGGATTCTCCTCACTGCTTTCTTTGGATGCTGAGTTCAAACGCTGCTGGTAGTCTGCCAGTCTTTCCAATTACAATTGCAGTTCTGGGAGTTGATAATATTTGAAAGATTTCCAATTTCAAATTGATTTAAAAATTATTTATTTATTTATTTTTATCCTGCCCATCCAGCCTAGGCTGGCTCAGGGCAGCTAATAACAGAATAAAAGGTCTCATAATACATAAAACACAATTCCTTACACTAATACTGTTCCTAATAAATAATACAGCAATATAAAAACAGTATTAAAATCAAACATAGTGTTAAGGTGCTAGCAAATTCAATTTTTTTCTTTAATTCTATTGGTCAGCTTCAGTTAGGGGAAACTAGGATGGGTGGTAGGTAAGAAGAACAGGAGTAGGGATTAGCTAGGTTCGGCTGACCTTATCAACAAAAAGCCCTCTTTGTTTCTGTTGTCCTTGATATTTTCAGAACCCCCACGGAAATCTGAAAAACCAAGCCTCCCCCATGGGTTCACTTTTCAGTTGGGTCTCTCCCGTGGGTGACAGGTAAGGATAGAGAAATGAACTCTCTCCTTCACTGGTGTTGTTTACCCCACAGCAAGATAGGGATGGAGCCTTTAAAAGTGCTTCTTTTCAGGTTGCCATATTCCCCAGAAGTCTGAGAAAACATACATTATTAAAGAGCAGGGCTTTTTTTTTTGTAGAAAAAGCCCAGCAGGAACTCATTAGCATAATAGGCCATACCCAACAGCAGAAACAAATTCAAACTTGGATACCAACTCCAAAGCACATGGATATAAATTATCACTAATTGGCGTAATTCAGGTCCATCACCTCTTATACTGTTTATACACCTACTGTTTTTGACTGCTTCGATGATTTTATTGTCTGACTGCTTATACTGTTTTTGCATTGACTTTTTGGAACACTTCACTGTTTATACTGTCTGTTATGGGATTATTCACAGAAGTTATCCTTTATTTACAAACTGACTGATTTTTTTGTAGTAACTGTTATCAATACAAATATCTTTGTGCCTTTTTGTAACCTTTGGTATTGTGGAACTTCTTCTTTCCAGTTGTCAGAGGCGTCTCCCCCTTTTTCCATTTGTAAGTCAGGTCCAAGCAAGTGCTTCTGTACTTTTTTTATTTCATTTTTATATGTGTGGGCCAAATTAGAATTTTATGTGGGTGCACACAGACCATCATAACAACAACTTCATAAAACAAAAAACATAGCTTTGTTTGCATTTTCAGTAATTGTCTACAAAATAGAAATGCATATGTTTCATGAAAAAACTCTCTAATTAAATATTTAACTTTCCAAACTGCAACTTTAACACACATACCTGTGGGTGAAGTGTCCCTTCACAACAGGAAGTTATGAGGTCAGCGTAAGATCAAGGATATAGGACAAAGAATCCCAATATACGTATCAGTATTACAATATGTTTGCTTGTGGTCTGGCTGTATGTCATGTTAGAAATATAAGAAAGTTTTCATCACAAATGTATCTTCCCAAACTATTTTTAATAGTTCCAAAGGAGGGAGTGATAAAAATATGGGAAGTAACTATTCATAGAGAGATATTTTTTTAAAAATCCACCATACCGCAACAATAACATTTAACTTCATTCTTCATATAGGAGAAATCATGGATTATTACCTCAGTTTGTGAATCCCAGAACTTTGGACACATTTTTACTGTCAGTATCATTGTGAAATTTATAGAAATGAGAAACCAATGAGGGAAAAGATTTAGATTGTATCAGCTCTTACTGGTTAAGCAAACACCTCCATAAACAGACCCTTGTGGTCCCTGATTGACCTTCACGAGGATTCCAAATAAGGCCATAGTTGTCTAAAACTCAAAGCTTTAAACTAGAATAAATTCTTTCCAGGAGAAGGTGATGGGAACACCATGTACAGAGTTGCTTAGCAATCATACAGATAATTCATCCACTTTTTTCCCACAGACCAGGCCAGCTTGGTGCTTCTATTCCCGGGTAACTTTGTCATGAACAGTGTTCCCTCTAAGCTGAGTTAGTGTGAGCTAGCTCACAGTTTTTTAGCCTCCGGCTCACATATTTTTGTCTTAGCTCAGGAAGGCGGGCTCCAGAGCAAACTAATTGATGCAGCAGCCAAATCGCTCGCTCACAGCTTTAATACCAGTAGCTCACCAAGTAGAATATTTGCTCACAAGACTCCACAGCTTAGAGGGAACATTGGTCATGAAAGGCTGCATAACAACAGGGAAAGGAAGAAAGGGTGCATATCCCCCAATCTAAATCGTAATTCATAGTGGATGTTGCTGAAGTGGACAAGAATTTATAGAAATGAGGAGAAAGAACATGGTTAATGAGTTTTCCCAGCAAGACTTCTACTCCTTTATTAGAGGTCTATAAAAACCATCATCTAGCAGCCGAATAGTATGACCTACAGGTGTTTGACAGTTTGCGTACCCCCACTGGCGCATCTCCAGGCAGGTATCACAAACAGGAGATTTATCAAGGTCTCAGTCCACCACAATATGCAACTTATGAGATGCATAAGGCATAGTGGGACACAAGCTGTGGATCAACAGCTCTATTACCTGGCAGAAGACAAACAGATAAAAGTGTTAACATCACTGCATGTTCATGCTCTGGAAAACTGTTGAGTTGCTACTTGTCATGAAATTCCAAGAAAGAAGGGTTAGAACAGACTGGGATGTCTATGATTTCTCTGCTGGCCTAGATTAAGGAGACAGGTATGGGCGGCTGATGGGTGCATGTAGTTTTCATGACATGATACCACTTTGAGGTTCTCTGGGAGAAACCATAGTATTGGCAAGAGTCACAAGCAGTTGTTGTGGCAAAACATGGCAGGATCTGAAATCCTATAGGTAGGTGGGGAACTAGTAGGGATGTGCCACCACCTTTGGGGAAAGATTCCCCATAGGGAATAATGGAACTGAAAATACTGGAATCCTGGAGGGGGGGGACTTGGATCCTAGTGCCAAACTGGTATCTGGAACCTGGAAAACTGGGGATACTGATATTTTGGAGGTCCCTGATATTTGAATATGAAAATTCTTTTTTTGAGCTGGACATCACTACAAAATATGCACCAGCAAATACTGGGAAGGCAAATATTATGACTGGCCATCCTTGTACTCGGTGGATCTTAGATACCTGGCCTGCCCTCCAAGAAGTTACTCAGAGAAGGTATTCAGTGTGGTAAAAGAATTGTGACTGAAAAGTGGTTAAGACCATCTCCTGGTCATGTTTTACAGCTTTGCTTTGTACAGTACTTATACTGTACTCAGTACTTCTACTGAGCACCCAAATATGTATTTTCAACAAGACTGCTGGGGTGCAAAAGGAAGGGGCAGATTCCCAGGAAGACAATGCACCACTACTATAGAATCTGGGATCTGAGGAACAGGATGCTTCAAATAAGAAAAAAAATGCCTTGTGATATTTATATAACAGTCCCAGTTACTGAGAAATGTTTTACCTTTTTATTCAAATGTTCTCATTACCCACTTTTTGTTTAAGAACAATTTTTGATACTAGACTATATAATATTTTTGATACTATATAAACCTGTTAGGCACTTTAAAAATGTGTTTGAATAACTTTTATTTATTTGGATTCTTTTGATGTTTCCTGTACAGTTCTCTGCCATATTTCCCAATGCTGTAACTTCAAACATTAACTCTTGCTGAATTCATACAATGTTAATTCCAGTTCTTTACATAAAACAGGCATCACCCATTCACATGCATAACAAATTATTTATTTATAGCCTGCCTTTCTCACTGAGACTCAAGGCAGATTACAGACTACAGAAAAAGAGACAAACCTGACCATTGGAACTAGCCCTTTACCATCTACTCTTTCCTTCATTTTTTTATATTGTATGCCAAAGTTCACATTATACAATGTCACTGGCTGATTTCACACTAGAGCTGCCTCGCTGTTGTGCCGCCGTTTGCCCTGGTTCTATTGGTCAATTTCACACCCGAAGCTGCGTGGCTGATTTTGACCCGCAGCTTCACCCGATTTCCTCTGCAGTTTCGTTGATCTTCAAAAAACAGGATCACGAAACTGCAGGGGAAATCGGGCGAAGCCGCGGGTCAAAATCAGCCGCACGGCTTCGGGTGTGAAATTTAATAGAACCGGGGCAAACGGCGGCGCAACAGCGAGGCAGCTCTAGTGCAAAATCAGCCACTGTTTCTGTTACTCCATATTCAATTATGCTCAGTCTTTTTTCTCTCCCTCATCTTGTACTAATATATTTGGCTCATTGGTTTGGGTGAGTTTTGAAATTTCTGTCCAGTTATGTTCTTCATACTCTATAGTTTTTGGAATGCTCTGGCCTGTTCCTATCTAGGTACACAAACATCTAAACACCCAAACATCTTCCATTCCTTCTCGGTGCACTCATATCTGCTCTACTGAATTTGCTGTGAATATTTAAAAGATGAGTTTACATTGTAGCTTTCCTGGGCACACACAAAGCTAAATTTATTTTGAATACATGGCTACTAAATCATTAACAATTAGATCCACAAGCATTCAGAGTACAACATCTCCAGAGGCAGTCCGTTCCACAGCACTGGGGTTATGTGACTGTGTTGTCACTCTTTGTATCATCCTAAGAGATGGAATCACTAAATGATGTCAGCCCAAGTAGCATGGTGCATGTCCTTGTACAAGTTATGCTCGATCACCCACTGGTTCAGCTCACATCCTGCTTGCTGGTTTAGTCAGGGCACAAGCTGTTTAGAGATGTTTGAATGAATTCAGGTGCATCCATTTGTACAACAGCATGGATTGCTCATAGCTGCCTTTCCCTCACCACCTGTCTGCCACAAATCCAGCATCCTATTTGTCTCTTTCTCATTTGGCAATCTTCTCTTTTGACTTACAACAAGTAATAAAACTATTCCAAGTAATAAAGTTAAAGGGGAAAAAATTGAAAGTTGCTTCCCTTTCTACTTAAAGCTCTTTTAGATATCTTTCTGCTGAATGATTTCTGCATGTCTTCTTTTATAACATACAACCATGCCTCTGTTCTAAATAAATCACTAGCTGAGGTAGAAGAAAGTAAAAAGTAGTTTACCTTTAAAGTCAACCCTAGAAAAAAGAAGAGAACAGAGCAAATAAAGATTGCTATAATATGTTTTCCCTTTGGTCTCAATTATTTCAAATCCAGGTTTCAGTTATTTCTATTAAAGTGTGGTAGTTATTGAGATGATGAATACCTTTACAGAGATCAAAGACTGCTGGAAGATTGATGTTCTCAAAAAATATATATATTCTTTTCTGTTTTTCTTTGCTGGCCCTTGAAGTAAAAGTCAGCAGAGTCCACTGTGGGCATAAAATGTGATTCCCACTCCCCATATACAACAGACCACTTTTAAACTGTAGGGATTTTATTTTAGACCAAACCTTGGAAAGATAAAATAAACCCTGAAAGCTAAGGAGCCACTTAATGTAAGTGATCAAACCTGTTTCTAATACAAGCACCTTCTATACTTAGGGACAAGTTGAAAAAACATCTAGATTGATATAAACGAACCTATTTAAAATCCCTGACCCTGAACATATGCTTGGAGAAATACATCTCTTGATTTCAACAAAACTTTATTAAAGTGAGAATCAATTTGTACGTGGCATGGTTGTACAGATTGTAAAAATGCAGATGGATCACACTTTAGAACTCACATTATTGATATGTTTTCTGAAATCTCGTGGCACCAGTTATCACCAGTGATCAGTACCTTAAAAGCAAGATGCAGCAATATGAGTGAACTGCAGTCTTCAAATACCACATGTTCATGTTCTGGGAGTTCTTAGATCAGGGGTCCCCAACCTTTTTGAGCCTGGGGGCACCTTTGGAATTCTAAAATAGCATGGTGGGCACAGCTATAAAATGGTTGCCACACAAGAGCTACCACCAAAGACAGAACCAGCCGCACAATGGCTGCTGCAGGAGGTGGAGCCAGCCACACAGAGTTTTGAGCCATGGCAACAGCTGCTGCCAAAGTGTCAGCTCGCTGCCATGCTTTCTTTGTTTTCCTTCGTCCCGGACTTTTGTGCAGCCACACAGGCTTCCTTTGCTTAGCTACCGTGGGTAACATAAGGGAGGCGCTCTTTCCCCTGTGCGAACTGGTTCAGCCAGACAGCGTTATCAGTATAACCTTGAAGGGAAGGGAGGGCTTGGATTCCACTATGGGTGTGAATATTTCTGCTCTCAAGGGATTGGGGTGAGTCTCCTGTTCATGATGTAATATCCCACTGGGAGAATTCCCCCGCGCGTGCTTGGATTTAATTTGCTTAGCTAGATGCAGCATCAGAGTATATGTATGGAGCCCCTTGCACTAATCGTTATTCCTGACAATGTACCTGTACCACTTGGCAACAGACCAGTATTCCAATAAAACATAGCCTTTTCAGGAGAGTGTGTTTGGACCTGCTTGCTGTTGACCCTGACACAAAGCGATGTTGTTGTTGTTTTAAATCTGTACAGTTGAACAAATATCCAGTGGCCAACTCACCCACCTTATCCTACCCACTTTCTAAGAACAATTGGTGGGTGCCAGAGAGGGGTCAGTGGGTACATGGTATATGTATTTATTTGTTTGTTTGTTTGTTTGGAAGTTTAGTTCTCTTCAGTCCTGATTGAAAACCTAATAAAAATCCATGAAATATACTTAGCTTTTTCATGAAACTTGCTTGTCCTTTGTATGTCATGCTCAGTGTTCCCTCTAAGCTGAGTTAGTGTGAGCTAGCTCAGTTTTTTAGCCTCCAGCTCACACATTTTTGTCTTAACTCAGGAAGGATGGCTCCAGAGCAAACTCATTTCAGCAGTTACCAAACTGCTTGCTCACAACTTTAATGCCAGTAGCTCACAAAGTAGAATTTTTGCTCACAAGACTTCACAACTTAGAGGGAGCATTGGTCATGCTGTTTATTCTACTTTTCCTTTATGCCTTCATAACACAAGAAAGAGAATTCCAAGACATTGTTAATGGATTTTAGTTTATCCTAGTCTGCATAAATAGTACACCAAGGCCAATTCTGCACAAATAGTTGCCCTGGTTTCACACACACACACACACCTCCCAGCAATTGATCATGTCCACATTTGTTGCCGCGGGGTCGCTGTTTGGCCTGAATCTAGGGGTCTTTCCCCCTGGATTTTCCCTCTCTGAGATTTTAAGGTTTTGGGGGGGTTTTACTGCAGAGGTGAAGCCAGGGCATTCTATTAGGGAACTTGCAAATCGTGGCTGTCTCCTCCCTCCTCCTTGCTCCACCCCTTTAATGCCCCTTTTTTGGGTGCGTCTCCACCGGGCAGGAGTGAAGAACGGCGAATGTTGCTGGAGCTCCTTGGAGTCGATCGATTTCAACCCCCCCCCCATGATGATTTGCACAGGCAGCCTGGGAAGGTAGCAGGGCGCTGGCTCCCTCGGCTTCTGCCACTGCCTCTTTCCCCGCACAGGTTTTCAAAGGTGATTTAGAGAGCAAGAAGACAAGCACAGCCCTTTGTGTAGGCTACGGGAGAAGGGAAAGGGTCTGCGAGCTTCCTTGGCTGGGTGGACTTCCAGCTTTCCGTTACGACTCCTGCAGGACCATCCTTCTGACCTAACTGGGCCCCCGTGGTGGGGGATGGGACAGGAGAAGCAGCCGCATCCAAGGCAGGAGCATGCAGCGCCAAAGCAAGAGCCTTCTTCCCATGACTTTTGGAGAGGTCTCCAGTGGGCGTGATCTGTCCGGGCAGTGGCTGTGGATTTCTTGAAAAGAGACTTCAGTCTGGTCCTTCTTAATAGCCAATGGGCACGAGGAAGAGAATACCTCCCCACCGGCACCTTCCCCAGATTGTCAGATGGGCCCTCTGGCAAAGAGAAAGAAGCATGTGCGTGTATGGTGAGGGGGAGTGTTTGACTCCTCTTGCCATTACTAAACAACTCTCTCCTCCACCTCCCCATTCTGCCCACAACCAGTCATGGTGTTTCCGTATGGGTGTATTACCTTTCATCCCATTTCACCCCGTTTTCCCGGGGATTTAAATTAAAAAATCTAAGCGACCAATTGCTGCCCTATAGTGCTGTAATGTAACCACACATGCGCAAATTTGGTGCACATCAACAGCTTTTTGTGAGTGGATACGTCACAATGCACCCACCCACATATACATAGACCATGCCTGTGGATGGTGCGTTATGACGAAACCCCGTCTATGTTTTTTTTTTAAAAAGGAGGGGTAACAGAGGGGGATGGACCATTATATCCGAGGCCCGGCAATGTGCAAAAATAAAAAAGCCGGGACAAATTTGCGTGTAACTCCGTAATGCGGAAATTAATGGAAATAACCAGGTCAATTAGATCCAGAGTGGAGGGGAGTAAATCGTTAGTGCGGAATCAGTCCAAGGAAAGTTGTAATTCCACCATTGTCTTCCCAATGCTGGCAAACACTAAGGATCAAACTAGTAAAGCCTCAGTTCCTAGGCATCCCCTTCTTCAAAATGTGGCCATTTTGGGAACTCCACCATCAAGAATTGCCTCAGGGTGCTCACAAAAACATTTCTAACTTAAGCAAAAGCCCATGCTGTTCCATCTAGCCCTAATTTGGGCCTAGAGTTGCCAGACACATTCCGGAAACCCGAGAGGTTTGGGGTGGGGCATGGGGGAAAGGAAGCTGTTGATGCATCAGTGTCACTTCCAGCTAAAACCTGGAAATCATGTGATCCAAAATTTACAAAATTTTACAACAATCCTAGTTCATGAGTGGCACATCAACAATATCCTTTCCCCAGTTTTCTCCTGTTGCTTTCTCCTGCTGCAGGGAACCTGGCTAAGTACAATCTCTAGAAATCTTTGCACTGGGAACTTCCTGTTAAAAAAAAATGGGAGGCTAAGGAAGATCCAAAGAGCAGCTCCCTCTTTGAGCAAAGCAAAAGGGAAGGAAATGAGAACAGCTTAAATTCAAAGGAATTTTTGGTTGGATCATTATTTCCAAACTGGGGAGCGGAATTCATTTCTGAACCCCCTAATTGCAAAACTTAGCAATATCTCTAATTCTTATCAGTACTAGCATTACTAATATTTCTAGTAGTTGTGGTGCCTTGTAGATTAACATAAGCAAATAGGACATATTCCTGCTGCCAGGAGTTTGCAGGATAAATTTAGACAGGATGACTAGGAAAGAAAGTAGAAAGAAAGGGACATGGAAGGATCACAGTGTTAGCTCTATTTTTCCTTAACAGCTAAGCCAAGTGGGTCTGTGGAAGTCCTGAGAAGTCCTGGAAATGGGAATGAGATGGATGAGGAACCTAAACAGAAGCTAAGTCCAGAAAGACTCAGGTGCTGCTGGTCAATCCTGCTCAGGGACTGTGGAGTCAGCCTGTACCAGAGGGGGTTGCACTCTATCTGAAGAAGCAGGTTCATAGCTTGGGGGTGCTATTCAATCCTAATTGTTATAATTATACCAAGACCTGATTTCTCAGAAACCTTCTCGGTTTTGCCTTTTTAAAACATATCAAGTTGGCATGCCCAAATTTAAGGCATGCTAAAACTTGCATCCATTTGTAAGTCCTTTTGGATGATAACAGCTTAAGGAATCTCTTCAGTCTGGCAGTGTATAAAGGTACAGTGAGACAGAAACTCTAACCTCAATCTGGGAAACTGATGTGAACAGCTACAAAGCAGTTAGAGGTATGAATGTTCCAGAAGGCAATTTTTCATGACATTGTGGTGATGTTTTCTGAGAGGTCACAGTTGAAAAGTGTTGTAGAAGAAGTGTATGGTCTTCAGGGACTTGACAGACAGCCAAGAGGTCACTTGAGAACATGAAAAACAGAGCAAATTCACGTTTCCTCTTAGACATAGCTCAAGAAGTGTTGAGATGTCAGGGAGATTTCATTTTCATTTTCAGATGTCAGGGATATTTTATACATTTTTAAATTCCTGCATGTTCTCTAGGGTTCAACATTATTCAAAATCTAGAAAACAGGGTTTTATTTTTAATATTCAACCTGAAGAATATCAGAGACAGGTTGTGTCTCATGTGTGATCATATGTTTGCTGAAACTTCTAAATTATTACTTCTATATTCACCCTAAGCCTGCATGGTTTCTGACTCTCAATATTGAATATAACCCAGTAGTCATTTATGTTAAGCCTGTTAAGTGCTTGCCATACCTTATTTTTCATTCCCAGGCAGAGAGGACATCAGGCTTGTGCTGGGCCACATAGCTGATGAGATGTATTTGGATTATTAACCCAAAGAAGACTTAGTTCTATAATGATAGCCCCACAAGACTACGCAACCCATTGAGGAGCTAATCACACATTAAATCATTAAATCTGATAACAGCCTACTGCCTGAAAACAATTTTTGGAAAACCCTTTAATGTGTAAATGGACAATCCCTAACATTCTGGTGCATGGTTTTATAAACTTCAGAATTAATAACCAGGATAATTTTTCCTACTGAGCCAATTCACTACCCAAAGAAGTCTCAGAGCAGTTTATAATCTCCTTTCCCTTCTTCTCCCCACAACAGACACCCTGTGAGGTAGGTGGGGCTGAGAGAGCTCTTTTGAGGACTGTTCTTGAAAGAACAGCTCTGAAATAACTTGTTACTCACCCAATGTCACGCCAGCAGCTACATGTGGAGAAGTGGGGAATCAAACCCAGTTCTCCCAGATTACAGTCCACACTTCTAACCACTACACCAAACTGGCTCTCAGTTTGTTGTTATTGAAATATGTTGGTTGCATAGCCCTTGGTTCATTATAATATACTTGCATAAAAGTACTTCTCCTTCTCCTCACTGGACATACTGAGGCTTTAGTTATAAACTGATGTGTATCCAGACATGCAGTTCCTCTGATAGAATGAAATTTCCATTTGTGGAATAAAGGACAGCCATTCCTGCCCTTTCCACCTCCCACTGCAGATCCACACTTTGCCTCCTATACTGTTCCTGAACATAAGCTTAGCCCCAGGAACAAAATGGGAGGGGGGCCTTAGTGGGCGGTAGCAATAGGGGGAAGAAGGAAAACACCACTAGTTTGCAGATGGTTGGCAACACCATTATTAATCTGGTTCTAGATGATGGCAACAATTCACACATGGATGGAATATATGACAGTGTGGATTGAAATCTGTGTGAAGAAATGCATTTTCTCCTGGGAGGTCGGCAAGGAGTAAAGCCTCCACTTTTCATTTTAACAGGCGTACCTCAGCCCACCTTCATACAAATGCTAATGGGTCTAGAAAAATGGATGGTCAAGCTCCCCCTCCCCCCCCTTCTTCAGGTAGGGGCCAGAGAGCTGGAGGTGTTAAATTCCAGAGAGGCTTGAGAAAGAAACTTTTTGGACACAAGAGGAAAAGCCTCTTTGACCTGGTATGACCTAGTCAGTGGGTAGAATACCAGAGATGATAAAATCTCCTGGCAAGAGGAAGGTAGTCTCTTTTCCTTGGATGCTGCAACCAGGAGTGCACACAGACTTCAGAACATAAGAGCATAAGAGAAGCCAATGTTGGATCAGGCCAATGGCAGTGAATTCCATGTGTTAATCACTCTTTGGGTGAAGAAGTACTTCCTTTTATCTGTTCTAACCCAACCACTCAGCAATTTCATGGAGTGCCCACGAGTTCTTGTATTGTGAGAAAGGGAGAAAAGTACTTCTTTCTCTACCTACTATGTTCCATGCATAATCTTATAAACCTTGATCATGCTACCCCTCAGTCATCGTTTCTCCAACCTAAAGAGCCCCAAGTGCTTTAACCTTTCTTCATAGGGAAAGTGTTCCAACCTTTTATCATTCTAGTTGCCCTTTTCTGCACTTTTTCCAATGCTATAATATCCTTTTTAAGGTGTGGTGACCAGAACTGTACACAGTATTCGAAATGAGATTGCACCATTGATTTATACAGGGGCATTATGATACTGGCTGATTTGTTTTCAGTTCCCTTCCTAATAATCCCCAGCATAGTGTTGGCGTTTTTTATTGCAGCGGCACAGTGTCTTGACATTTTCAGTGAGTTATCTACTATGACTCCAAGATCTCTCTCTTGGTCAGTCTCTCCCAGTTCGGACCCCATCAATGTGTATTTATAGTTAGGATTTTTGGCCCCAATGTGCATTACTTTGAACCCCATTTGCCACGTTGATGCCCACTCGCCCATTCTCAGTCACAATCCTTTCTGGTTTTCACCACTTTGAACAATTTCTTGAAATCCACAAATTTAGCCACTTCACTGCTTCCTCCCAACTCCAAATCATTAATAAACAAGTTAAAAGGCATCAGACCTATTACTGATCCCTGTGGTACCTCACTGTTTACCACCCGCCACTGAGAAAATTGTCCATTTATACTCACTCTCTGTTTCCTATTAGTTAGCCAGTTTTTGATCCACAAAAGGACGTCCTTTTATCCCGTGACTATTGA